>NC_057941.1:44191897-44196897 GCF_018555375.3 Anguilla rostrata | reverse complement strand
CAAACATGCATGTAGATGTGTGTGTTAGTCTCGCATAAAAAATAAAAATTTAGTGACGAGTAACAAATTACAACCCCGCAGGATTTCCTTAATTCACATTTTTTAATAACATGGCACAATTTACATAACACAAGTTTAAATGAGGAACATGCTGAAGATTCCGTCGCTTCGCTGCTTTTTTTTCTTTTTTTCTTTTTACATATGATCTAGAAAGATCTAGAAAGGACTTCATTTTTACGTACATGATAAACAGCAAAAAAGTTTTGTTAACAATCTCTTTGCAATACTCATTGACTAACACTACTGTTCCAGTGTACATTTTTTTGTTTGATAAAAAAACACTGCACAACATCTGGATTTCACACAGTTTGAAGCGCACAGCTAAACCTTCAGGGGGGGACTATACTAAAATAGATCTCTGCTCATTAGAAACAAACTGTTCATAGTTAGGCTTCGCTTTTTTGTCTTTTCTTTTTTTTTCTTGTAGATACATCAACTCGGGATAGCACTTTAATACACTGTTAGACCAACGGAACTAATTTTATTTTCATACACGTACTTTACACTCCTTTAGAAGAAATGTTTTCTGTCTTGTCATATTTTTGAGCCATATTCTCTCCACTCAAAAAATGGAACTGATGCAAAAAATATAGTTGAAAATAAAAGAATACCAGGCAGATTTGTCTAAAAATAGATTGGTGACTTCAACAGGATTCTTTTCATTCATATATATATATACTGTATATACATATTCATATATATATACACACTCGTATATATATATTCTTGTATATATATATATATATACCTAAAATGCAAGTTTAAGGATTGTCACCAGCAACCAAATGAGACACATTCAGGAAGGAACAGAATGACGTTTCCCTTTTTTTGGCCAATCAGGGAATGGGGGGGGGGGGTCAAGTACTTATTGAACAGCATTATACTTTTACTATTAAAAGCACTCGTGTAAAAGGTCCCAAAAGGATAGCAGTGGAGAGAATACAGCTGTTCTTGGTAAGTCTGGATAGTGGGGGAAGAGAAGGCTCCTTTCAGAAATGCCGGAAGCATTCGTTGCATAGTTGGGAGGGTGGTCTGTGTAACTGTGATGACCTCGTACGGCACAAGAAGGCCGCGACAGCAAAACAAATCCGCGAACGTCGCCAAGGGGGGGGGGGCTCGACGCCTCTCCTCTCGCTCCTCTATGTACATTTTGTTCAAAAGTAAAGCTTTCATTAACACCCTTTTGCATATTTTGTACTGTACCTCGATTAAAAACCTTAGGGGGGCAAGCACATCGACTGTACACATATCTACAAGAGTTTTCCGTCTCTTCCCGAACGATTTCGAGTACCTGTACATTCCAAAAACCAACCTTTCGCGAGGGTGTCTGAGCTGACCGCTGGGGAAATTGGGGTTTTCTGTACAAATAAAAGGACACACACAAAAGCTGGAGCAAACTGGATAAAATGTTTGTAAAATTTGAAATTGTTTTTGTTCCATTTTTTCTTTTTTTTCTTTCTTTTTTTTTTTACAAAAACATCAGTAATTTTCCCCATCTCCCTTAGCCCATTGTCAAATTTGTTTTTACATAGCTATGATACGGTCTTTTTTTTTTTGTGCCTGATGCTAAGTGCTTAGTTGAAGTTCGGTGTCTGTCCGTCAGGCACAAGGTTTGGGGTGGGGGGGGGGGGTTTGCCTGCGTAGGCGTTCACCGCGCTTCGATGTCTTTGTGGGTGTGGGAGGGGGGCCTGTCTCTAAGGTCCGTCGTCAGGGGCGTAGTCCTTCGGGGGGAGCCGGGGCGCGCCCCCAGGGAGGGGATGAGAGGGGGCGGGGCGCTGAGGGAGGCTGTGGGCGGGGTTTTGTTGAGGATGCCGTTCTGGTGGTGCGCCTGCGAGGGGCTGACCCGGGGGTAGTGCATGCTGGGAAGGCCGGGCGCCATGAGGGCGGGGTGGGGCAGGTGGGCGTCCAGCGCGGCGTGGTGCATGGGGTGCAGGCGGCCGTGCTCGTAGTCCTCTCTGAGCATGTGCAGGCGCTCGCGCTCCTCCAGGTGCGCCCGCTCCTGCTCGCGCCGCTGCTCCAGCGCCAGCGGGTGGTGGTGCTCGCGGACGTAGTCGTGCGGCTCGCGGTCGCGGTACGCGCGCTCCACCTCGTACAGGCGCGGCCCCGCCAGCCGGTGCAGCGGGTCGTTCCGCAGCAGCAGGTCCCGGGCCAGGGGGTCCCGCCGGTGGATGTCCAGCGCCCTGTAGGGGTCCCGCAGCGGGTCCCTCATGGGGTCCCAGTGGAAGGCGGGGTAGGGGAACCTCTCGGCGCCCGGGATGGGGCTGATGCCCATGAAGGGGGCCACCACGCGAGTCCTCTCCAGGCCGCTGATGCTGTTCATGGGGTGGACGCCCGCCATGCCCACGGGCACCGGCATGGAGGACGCCGAGGAGGGGGGCGGGTGGGGCGCGGGCGGCGGGGCGGGGGCCTGGGGCGGGTGCTCCGGGGCCCTGTGCGGAGGGGGCGGGTCGCTCTGCGCCTCCTGCTCCTCCTTCCTCTCCTCCTTCACCTTCACCTCCCCCCCTTTCTTCTGGTGCTCGTACGGCGTCTCGCTCTTCTTCTCTCCTCCTCCTCCTCCTCCTCCGCCCGAATCCCGGCCGTGCCCTGCGCCGGGCCGATCCAGGCCCGGGGGCCGCATGTAGGGGGGCGTCACCCTGCTGGCGGGCTTGTCGTCGGGGGCATGGCCGTCGTGGATGACGGGCGTGTCCTTCTCGCCGTGCTGGCTCTCCTTGGGCTTGTGCTCCTCGGCGCCGGGGGGCTCCTTCCAGGAGTCGGGGGGGTCCCGCTCCCGCTCCCTCTCGCGCTCACGCTCCTTGGCCTTGTCCTTGTCCCGCGGCTCGCCGGGCAGGTGGCCTCGGGGCGGGGCCTCTGAGGGGCGGCTGTGCCCCAGCAGGCCCATGGGGTTGATGGGGGCGGGGGACGGGTGGTTCGGGTGCCGCTTTTCGATGGCTTCCCTAGAGGAACGACAGGAGAGGGAGGGGTGAGCTGGTGGTTCAGTGCTACAGGCCTTACACAGTGTGTTAGGTTTGAGGCCTGTGTTCAGTAGAGACAGTGGGGGGTAATACACAAGGCTGTACAGCAGGACAGATGAGGAAAACTAATCCTCCAGGCCTTCATGTCTCTCAGCACTGGTTTACCAAGTGCTGGCAAGCATTCTCAATGACAGCTCTGTTTGTGACAACAGCAAATGCCCAAATTATTAAAAACACACACAAACATACACACAGAGGTCTTTTGGTCATTTATCATGAAAAACCAAAAGCAACGACTTTATCAGACGTTATTGGCATGGTCTAATACACCCTTGATTTCCTGATCTGTGCATCTAACCCTTTGACGTGTTTTGGTCAATTCCACAGCGAGTCGATATGTGGAATCACCCAATTCAAGTGAGTGGCGCTACTGAATCCCTGTGAAGGCACTCTGCACTCACGTTAATTGGGTTCTGATTTCCTGCAGAAGCAGCAAACTGGGGGTTTTTAGGGACTGTGGCGGATCGAAGCGTTAAAACCCCCCCGTGGGGCGAACGGGGTGCGATAAACACCCCGGCAGAGTGATTAAGGGCTCACGTGGGGTGGCCCAGCGCTTCTGACAGGGGTACTAAAGCACGTCTGTCCCCGGCTGCGCTTTGAGGTCCTAAATTCTGCCCTGCGGACGGCAAACTCCGCCAGGTCTCAGCTTTAACGGCTACCGGTTAAGTTACAGCTTCAGTCCAGTCAAAACACCGCTAACCGTGTTAGCCATCCATCTTATCTAAGCCAGCTAATGAGAACCTCGACTTAATGTCGAGCACCGCACCGGTAACAGCTCTAATGTGTGGGCAGCAGTAAGCTAACGTGCTAAACCTATGGGACCCATGAAATTTAAAAAATATGTTTTTGGTTTGATTTTTTTTCTTCCCCGTGTAAAACACCGTCTTGGCAAGTTTCACAAAAGGAGTCAAAAAACGCACAGAAACAATCACACCTGTCTAAATTAAGAACAGCAGTTTATTCAAAAAATATTTTCTGTGCCTGCTTTTCACGGCAGGAGCTGACAACCCTGTTATCAACATTTATTAGTGGAACAAAACCGCGAAAAAAAACTAAACAAATCTAGCTAGTTGTCAAGTGGAAATGAGAATCATGCAGCATAAATCAAGAAAACCCCTTAACAATATGGCATTACAGTAAGCTCATTCAAATGTGCTTAAGTATAAGAAAATAAACACTAGGACTAGACTACAGAGGCATGCATTGATCAACACTAGCTGGGAAAACTGAAAGAAATATAGAAAAATATTTCTGAGTTGCTACCTAAATAAGATTTAATACAACTGCAAGTCAGAAGCCAGTAGCTAACGTCCAAGGTAAATAATTGGCTAACGCCCAAGGTCAATAATTTGTAAACAAAAGCTAGCGCTTGTCTAATGTAATGTGCTACCTCTCACACCCCTTTGTGAACAATTTCTAACTTTGTAGAAATTAATACTCCCCAATTTTTTTCCACACCAAATTTGGAATGCCCAGTAATATTTGCAGGCCGTCTCTAAAATGTCCTCAGTCAGCTCGGGGGAACGCAGACGAGCAGCTTTCTCCTCTGAACTGCATGCTACCAACCACCGCTCCTCCTCAGCTCGCAGCCCATTGGCTGAACCGAGCAACCAATTGTTTCAGAGGAGCCCTGCTCGTGCCAGCTGGTTCAGGGGGACTGCAGATGCCTGACTGATCAGCGGGGTCGCCTGGGACAGCCCCTCACACCAGGGGAGGCGCTAATGGCAGCACTGCTATTAAAGCTAATTTGTTCACACAGTCTGTTGTCACTGTGGCCGCTCTAATAGCCTGCTTAAATAGCCTTTGATGGGGCATTTCAGGGGAAGAACGCAGGTGTGACTCACTCTTTGTGCCCAATAAAGGCGTGCCCTGTTAGGCACAGCACACCCGGATAACCAGCACTTTTATGTTTATGGCTTTAGCGGACGT
>NC_057941.1:44116897-44186897 GCF_018555375.3 Anguilla rostrata | reverse complement strand
AACAACAGAAAACAAGGGCAACTATTCAGACACAGAGACTTCCATTGCCAAAAGCACAGTGCATTCCTTTTCACCACAAATAAAGTTTTACAATCACGGTGTTAAAACACAAAGCAAGAACACACTTCAAAAGTGCAGTTTGGGCAGACTAGTCAATATTTTCCACTGAGCAAAAAAACATTTTTTTTTTTATTTTTTTTTTTACAGAGGACTCCCACAGGCCCAAGCGAGCGCTCGGTCAACTTCGGTGAAAAACGGCCCCGTGTTGTAAACACCGTCGGACTCGTTCGCGAGCGAGAACAAGGCGAAGGACCGGCGGGGCGAGCGGGCGGAGGGAGGAGGGAGGAGGGAGGAGGACTCACCTTCACTTTCTGCTGGTGGTGGTAGATCTGCCAGGCGATGTGGACGTGCATCGCGCACCACTTCCCCGGTTTCTGAGGAGGAGAACAGAGCGGCGTTAGCTTCAAAGCGTCACTTCCTCCATCCCTGCGTCCGCGCGTCCTCAGCCGCTTCTGCCTGGGCTGCGTTTCCGCGTGTTGGCGGGGGAGGAAAAAAAAAAAGAGGCTCGCGGATTTTTTTGGTTCTCGTAGCAGTGAGGAAGTGCCGAGCTCCTGGGGGGGGGGGAAGTTTACGCTCAGACGCCCGCTGTTCGTCTGATACCCCGCCCGCGCCGCGTTGTTTACCGCGAGCCGCGTATGAGAGGGCAGAAGCTGGCTCTGGGCACAGATGCCATCCCCTCCCGTCAGACCGCGCCGGTCTTGCCTAATCTCCGTTTCTCCCTTCACACCCGCGCGGGCGAGACAGCGCACTTCAGTCCGAAAAAAGGGGGGGAAAGAAGACAAAAGAGCACTTCAGCGCCGCTCTCGAACAAGAACAAGAAAAAGAAAAAAAAAAGAGCTTGTTCATCTTGTTCGTTTCAAAAGCCGACCATCCTTTCCATATTCATTCCATCGGCAGAGCGTGTTCGCTGATGCCCTTTTGTTTATATTCAAATCTTTGCTGTGGTTTTGTGTGTGTGTGTCTGTGTGCGTGAGTGTCTGTGTGTGCGTGTGTCTGTCTGTGTGTGCGTGTGCGTGTGTGTCTGTGTGTTTGTGTGTGTGTGTCTGTCTGTCTGTGTGTGCGTGCGTGTGTGCATGTCTGTGGTGGGGGGGGGCAACGCTCATTGACTGCTCTTCAGCACATCCACGGTGCGTTGCAGACGCTGTGCGGCGGCTGGGCTGAAGGACACCTGTACAGCAGGCTCGGCGCTGTAATGAGTTTCTGCGGGGGGGGGGCGGGGGGTCCTGGGGGACGGGTACGGGAAGGACGGCGGTGCGAATAAAGCTCTCTTACCCTCAGAATGGGGCGAAACGGATCAGCCAGCTGGAAAAGAAGAATGACAGCTCGGTTACCCTCCTGCCACTCAGACAATGTTTCCAATTAACAGCCGCACATCACTTCATTATTGGCTAAATTAAAATGTTAAAATTTCCCTTTCAAATGAAGCGTTCCTGGGAATAATTAGGCCGTATTTATGAATTTTTTTTCGCTGCCCCTCCGCGGTCCCCCCCCCCCCTACTGCACATCAACGCTGACAGGCTGTTAAACGCGCCTGACAAAATAACTCCGCTCCGCTCCTGGCGGGCTCGGCTCCAGAAGGTAATCTCCTGTAAACAGGCGGAGCTGCGTGGATGTGCTCGGAGGGGGGGGGGGGGTAAATCAGACGTCAATTAATTTTCAAAACTCGACGCGCCCGTCGAAGCGGTGGGGTGGTCGTAACACAACAATCAGGGCACCTCCGACAGACGGGCGTGTCACACGGTGAATGGCTGCGTGGAGCTGGAGAACAGAGAGAACGAGCGGACTCTGAAAGCGCCGGTCGAAATAATGGCGACTCTCGCCCTGCTGTTATTAACGTCTAGCGTGCTGCGTAAGTCAGGAACGATGACAAGTTAAAGACAGAAGCGCTCTTTTCTGACAAGTATCATCGGGGGTGTGTTTGGTTGTCTGACGAGTCGCACCGGGGTACCGAGGTGTGTTTGGTTGTCTGACGAGCCGCATTGAGGTGTGTGGTTGGTTGTCTGACGAGCCGCACCGAGGTGTGTTTGGTTGTCTTGCGTGCCGCACCGGGCTGCGTGTTGGGGTCAGGAGCTCACTCACCCGGGGGTCCTTCTGCAGGAGCGTGTGCGGTACCGCACCGGGTCGCGACGCCACGTCCAGCGGGTTGGAAGTCTGCGGAAATGCACAGAGACAGTCAGGCGGTACGCACGCGCTCAGTACTGCACCTACAGCACAGAGACAGTCAGGCTGGACGCACGCGCTCAGTACTGCACCTACAGCACAGAGACAGTCAGGCTGGACGCACACGCTCAGTACTGCACCTACAGCACAGAGGCAGTCAGGCGGTACGCACGCGCTCAGTACTGCACCTACAGCACAGAGACAGTCAGGCGGTACGCACGCACTCAGTACTGCACCTACAGCACAGAGGCAGTCAGGCGGTACGCACGCGCTCAGTACTGCACAGAGACAGTCAGGCGGTACGCACGCGCTCAGTACTGCACCTACAGCACAGAGACAGTCAGGCTGGACGCACGCGCTCAGTACTGCACAGAGACAGTCAGGCGGTACGCACGCACTCAGTACTGCACCTACTGCACAGAGACAGCCTAAAACTCTAACGCAAGGCCGTCCTTGTGAAAGGTGAATTTTAAGGACCAAGCGTGGGTCAGAGGGGCTGAGAATACCCCGTCCACCAGCAGGCTTTTGAGATTTTCCTCCCCCGAGTCGAGCAGAGATCCACTGGCTGGTGCTAAAGCTGCAGTTATGGGGGGGGCAGTGGGTCTTATTGGGCCGAGTGAATCACCCTGTTCCACACCAGAGAACAGTTCATCTCAAGGCTCCAAACACAGTAAGCAGCATCACATTTATGACAGAAGAGCACTTTCTTATAGGTATTACCAACTATGCCTTTCAGTGCACAGCAAGTGAAGAAGCAGTACGCTCCCCTTTCAAATGGGCCAAAGACAGCAGGACTGAGAGAAGGGAGAACCCCTCCCTGACTTTAGGGGGGGTCCCGACGTACCTTGGGCTGGAAGGCCCCCTGCACAGAGCCGAAGGGCCCCGTCGGGGGGATCATGGGGGGGATGCCGGACACAGCAGGAGGGTAGGAGTGAAAGAGCTGCAAGGAGACAGAGGCACGGGGTTAGCGCTCCAACGCTGGCGACTCACGAACCAATCAGAGAGCAGAACGAGGGCACAGTGCAGCTGTGGGTGGAGCAATGCATGGGATGGCAATGACAGACAGAACCCCTCAATACACTGCACACAAGCTAGCCAAACGGCAGTGTGTTACACACACAATACATTAACTCATTTACATGAAGCCATTTATACAGCCATTTAGATTTACACTGGATATTTTCAATGTTAAACCAGGACACGCTGGGTCACTGATGCGAATCCCCAAATTTCAGCTACTTGAGCGCTAATAGCTCCCCCTTGTGGAGAAACTTGACTCTGCTAAACGTGAATGAGTGAGTGAGATAGACCATGAGGGACCTCAAAAAAGGCCAAAAAATACACTTTATACTGAAATGTAGTAGATGATCGGAAGGAAAATAATGCCTTGCAGGGCTTAAGCCTTTGATATAATAGGCACCAGGTATCCTACTCTGAGATAAAACCAGGCTAAGCACTTGCTTGGACCAACGGGGTATTTATTAATCTACCTCAATGAGGCCTGGTTCATCAGCTGTGGCATTTATCACTTAGCCCAACAACACAAAACAAAGTTTCTCTGGGTTTAAACTTCCAAATTATTTCTGCCGTTTTGAGAGAGAATAAAAACTGAATTTCCAGCTCCGGCTGGAGAGAAGCACAGAAAGAACCGAGACCGTTTTTTGTTTTTTTTATAGAGGCGGCCTTTGAACTGTTTAAATCAAGTTAATGAAAGACTTCCACTTGCAGGGGAGAAAAACACACAATTTCAATCAACAATCATACAACAGCCGAGACGCTTCCCACCAAACCGTATAATAAAAATCAATCCAATTCCCCCCGAAGCCACAATGATACACTATACAGCCATTACGCTGATGATGCAGACGTATTTGGAACAGGGTGCTTTCTCCAACACGCCTGATTAAAATTAATGGTTATTATAATGAAATACAGTCTGATGTGCATAATTGCCGCTCTCAGACTGAGCGCGTGCAACAGCTGAATCCGCGGCGGGGCGGCGGGGTCGGCGTGCGAGGGGAGTCGGGGTCGGACGCTGAGCGGCTAACGCTCGCTCGCGCGCGGACTGCGGGCCGCTCGGCTCCAGACGTGATTCGGAGAGGGCGAAACGTTGACGCCCGCCGTGCCTGGATTATAAAAATGGCGGCGGTGGCCATGGAAACGTATGATGTCAGGAGACGGAGGCTCAGAGAGAGGGAACGCACAGCGCTTGTGCACGCGGTCACATGATCAGGGTTACGCCCACACACACCACCGACTGAGTTTCGTGCCCCCCAGGAAAATGGCCACTGATGCAAATGAAGTGTTTCGCCCATTATCTTTTTTTTCCTCCCATCTCCGCTTGTCCCCAACAGAGTTTGACATGAAGATGTTTCTTACATTTTTTTTTTTTCTGAAATGGAGCAATCTAAACTGAAAAGAAAGATCATTTGAAAACCATAATGACCCAGGTTTCACATGATGTATGAGTCAAGCTAAATGAATGGCTAGAAGACACAGTGAAAGCTCCCCCCTGAAGGTACTGTGATGTGATGATGTCAACATTGAGGTGGTGCATGCAGAGACCACTGCACAGTGAGATGGGTATTGTAGTCTGACAGACAGGCATTCTGGATGGGTACTGTGCTTTGGAAACTACACACTATAATGACTGGAGCCAGTGAATGGGATGAGCGGTAAGCACAAAACTCTACAAACACGCATTTTCAACTCACACTGTGTCTGTAGAAGGGATCGACTTTTGTAGGGTATTTGTCAAACTGTAAAGGAACAACACAAGCCAGAGCCAAGTATAAGTATATGTCTAGCCAAGTATACATCTATCACAAAGGAGGGAAAACAAACATAACTGGAACATTTCATTATCACGCAGTACTTACAACCAGAAATCAGGCACGCTCATTTCAGGCATAATTTCATTTTCACAGATGAAATACCGTGGCATTTTATATCCACGGAAATCTACGGCTTTTAAAGGGTAACATTTCAAATTCGAACATCTGGACACACACATTTTGCTTCTGGAAACAGAGTAACCGGGATAAACATCGCCTCTGACAAAAACAGAAAGCCCCTTTCACTCCTGACGGAATTCGAGCGCCCAAAATCAGACGAGTCGAGCGGTTTGGAACTTGTTTATGTATCCACGGAAACGGGCAGGGCAGAAACCCCCAGCCCCCGCCAAATAAACGGCGTTTTAAACGAGGCACAAGGTGAACACTTCCACGCTTGCGTATAAATTACGCGGCTCAGAACTAGCCTCGGATTCTTGTTCAGGCTGTCACAGCGCTGACAGGCTTTCACCGCAGCAGTACAGTTTCAAAAAGAAAACACCGGGGGATGGGTGGGGGGGGGATTTGGGGGGGGGGAGTTCTGCGGCGTGCGCGAACGCTGGCACGCGAGGCCGTTTCCGTTTCTGCGAGACGCAGCGCGGTTCTGAGCGCTGCGGGAAGCCAGCGATGAACAGCACATTTCCAGCCCTAAGTGCTCGTTAAAGAATAACATGATGTCAGAGGACGGATGAATGAACCGCTGTGAGCCTCTCCAAAGCTCGGCTGCCTCTGGGCTGAACGACTCGCTCCAAACAATAATTGCCCGCGTTTAAAATTTGGGGATTAGGAGGGGGGCCGGGGGGCGGGGGGGGCTGACACTCTCCAAAGAAAACAAGCAGAATTATTTCACCCCGAAAAAGCGCTCCGATGCAGTTGTTTTGAATAAGGGAAAAAAAATAACATGATTATGACTGAAACATACAGTATCAACAGACATGGTCCAAACCCGCACCCTCAAACTCCATCACCCAAACTCCCCCCCCCGTTCCACCCCCAGGGCCCGCCCCAGACCCCCCAGGCGGGGTCGCAGTCGCGCTCTACTCATCCTCACATTTCTGGCTGGGGTACGCACCATGGGCGGTGCAGGGGTGGGCATGATGGCGGAGGGCGGGAGGGCGTGGGGGAACGGGGTGAAGGTGTGCTGGTGCGTGTGCTGGTGGGTGTGCTGGTGCTGGTGCTGGTGCTGGTGCTGGTGCTGGTGGAACTCGGTGCGCAGGTAGGGGGGCGGGCCCAGGGACGCCCCGCGGTCGGCGCTCTGCGAGGCCAGGAATCGCGTGTTCAGCTCCTGCCGCAGCAGGTCTTGTTCTGCGGGAGAGGTCACATGACCCGGGTTACTCTCCACCGCACACACAGACACGCTCACACACAGAAACATGTACACACACACAGACACGCTCACACACAGAAACATGTACACACACACAGACAGCTCACACACAGAAACTGTCACACCACAGACACGCTCACACACAGAAACATGTACACACACACAGACACGCTCACACACAGAAACATGTACACACACACAGACACGCTCACACACAGAAACATGTACACACACACAGACACGCTCACACACAGAAACATGTACACACACACAGACACGCTCACACACAGAAACATGTACACACACACAGGATCCTATACAGGCACACGTTTACACTCAGTCAACACTATTACACAGCAAAACTTCCAGTGTTAATTCAACTCTTAACACAGTACATACGAGTCCAATAGGGACCAGAGTAGGACCATACGTATATGAGTTGATATAACACTGAACATTTAGCTGTGTATCCAGAGTGACTTATGTAAGCCGGGCACACATACACGCAGACATAGCATTCACACACACACACACACACACACACACACATACATGCAAGCATTTACAACTGTGCATGGACACATGAGCACAGCCTATAAAACAATAACAGACAGATCCAGGGCGCATAGAGTGCATTCAGTCCCCGCTCGGCCCTGAGTCTGCCTTTTACGATGGGGGGGCTTTCGATTCTTCACACACCGAAGCTGTAACTTAGGCCCGGGAGCCCAAACAGCGTGTACCAGACGCCTCGTTCCGACTGGAACGACGACAACAGGAGCCGGCGCTAACACAGCTGCTCTTAGCCCACAGCACACGTGAGCCGCCCCCTTTTTGTTTTTTTTAACCACCCTTGCGAGGACCCTCCAGTTTGGAACTTGGCACAAACACCAGACCAGGCGAGGACACGCGTCCCCTTCCAAACGCATTCCCCCCGGAGCGCGGGGCGCTGAAGGACAATTGCCTCTGAGAGATCTTCCTTTAATAAATTATCTCCTAATCCCTCTGTGATGTCACACTGCCTTCTCAGCCCCGGGTTCCGCAGGGGCGGGGCCTGTCAGCACTGCCGGGTGATTGACGGCTGAGTTATTTGCTGGATTTATAGGGAGGTCGGCTGCCGTGTGTCACTGGGGACGGATGGGGGAGGGGGCGGGCGGACGGCGGGGGGACGTACCTGAGTAAGGACCTCCTGCAGGGTGTCCGGGGACCGGCAGAGTGCTTGAGGTGAGCGGTGGAGGTGGAGGCAAGGCCGCCGGAGGCGCGAACATATTGGGGTGCGGGGAGGACTGCAGCGGGGCCGGCGGGAAGCTGTGGGCCGCGGTCTGGGTGGGGAGGGGGAGGGGGAAGGCCGAGCCGGGCGGGTGCTGGGGCAGGTGCGGGGGCTGCTGAGGGCCGTGCGGCTTGCCCGGGGTGCTGCTCCGGCTGCTGCTGTGGAGACAGAAGACGGGACGGGTGAGGGTCCGGGCCAGTTTGGGGGCGCCCCTGAGGAGACACCACCGTTTTGGGGGTGCCCCTGAAGCTAGCCTCCAAGCCCGCTGCCCTGGCATCTGAGCGGGAACTCGCCGTTACCGTGACGACCCGGGCAGCTACAACACCCCGTCCGTCTCGCAGACTAACGCCGCGCCTGGCGGGCGGGGTCCCCAGAGCCGCGGTTTCCGCCAACAGCCCCTAGCGACCGGTCGCCAGAGACAAACGCAAATTTCCAGTGTGAAATAGCCGTCTTAGCACTTTGCTCCAAATTAGCGTCTCTGAGACGGGGGGGTGTGGGGAGGGGGCGGAGGGATGTGTGGGGAGGGGGGAGTTGGCGGCAGATAGCCTGGCTCTGTCCGCCTCGCGCGTGGGCCGTCTCCCCCAGAGATGGCGGCCGGCGTTTCGGCGTCTGACGCGCTAAACCCCAAAAGCTCATTTGCGCTAACGTCTTTCCCAGCTGTCCCGTTATTATTCACAGTCAACAGCAGCCATTCGGGCTGGGGGTGGGGAGGGGGGGGCGTTCGCTGAACGAGCACGTTTGCGCGTGAGAGATGGAAATTTTACACAGAGCGGGGAAATCCCAGGGAGGAAGTTCATGCAGAATGTTTCAAGATGGCGGCACTAGCACGGGGCTCAGCTGTACGTACGACATACGAGCCCCTGTGACTGGAGGAAACAAACGCAAACAGACGAAAGTGCTGAAAGTTAATCAACTGAAGACGCTTGTTTCTCAGCTGGTGCGGAGAAACAGTTACGTCGCTCGGCAACAGAACG
Source organism: Anguilla rostrata (assembly GCF_018555375.3). NCBI lineage: Eukaryota > Metazoa > Chordata > Actinopteri > Anguilliformes > Anguillidae > Anguilla > Anguilla rostrata. The sequence continues at coordinate 44,178,278 of NC_057941.1, read as the reverse complement.
TCAACAAAATGCAAATGTAGATTCCCCCCGCCCCACAGGCAATGCAGCGCTACGTGAAATGAACAATGCTTAGCGATGAAACCTTACACGCGTAACACATGATTAAAGGCTTGTGGGATATAGCTGTGGATACATTGGGAGTCTTTACTGACCTGACTGCCAACAGGTAATTCAGCACAAACTACACTGTATGCCTGTGCCACTGTATACTTACGTACATAGCGGCAGTAGCATAGCTAGTACAAAATACATGCTTAGGAGATAACCCTCACAACAGGAGTTCACATGTACAGCTAACTGCCCTAGTAAAGCTATGCTTCCACAGGAAGGTTAAGGGTGAATGGGCAGCTGCTCAGTACTCACCTTATGCAGTTGAGGCTGTGGTTGCTGCCGTAAGAAGACAGAGGCCTGGGGAGGCAGCGGGACGGAGGGCGGAGCTGCCCAGGCTGGCTGTGATTGGCCGGGAGGGCGGGAGAGGGCGGGTGCGGGTGGGGTTGGGGGTGGGAGGGGGTCGGGGGTGGGACGGGGGCTCAGGCTGCTGGGGCGGGGCTCGGGGCCGGGGCGGGGCCGCCTGCGGGGCCTCGGGGCCCAGCGGTCGGGGCGGGGCGGCGGGGGACCGCGACGGCGGGGCGGGCTCCGCTCGGGGCGCCCGGGCCGGGCTGGGGGGAGGGGGCGCGGTCGGGGGCGGGGCCTCCGGGGCCGGGTGCTTGGGCGGGCCGGACGCCGGCTGGGGGGGGTCCTTGGCGCTCTCCTTGCTCCGCTCCTGGCTGCGCTCTAGGCCCGACACTTTGGGGACGCCCAGGCCTCGTGCTTCTTGGCTGTCATTTGGGGCGAGCGCGTCAACGCTGAAATCCGGAACTGGAGGGGGGGGCAGAAAAGAGAAGGGGGGGGCACGTTAGAACCACCAGGTGAGGCCACAGACACCTCTCACACCTGTTCAGCCACAGGCCAGGACTTACACACAGCTCCGGTTTCACAGCTCTCGTATAAATGGAAGAAAAATAAGCTCGACAGTGTCACTTTGCGGACATTTTGACACTCAATGCAGAAATGACTCAAATACAGCCGAGAGTCGGACTGAGAGGGTGACTGGTAATTGGGCTAGCTGACATGCTCATTTGCGGCAGCAGCCCCCCCCCTCCCTCCCGCTCGCAGACACCAGCGCGGAGCTGACAGGCAGCCCTTTGTGACATCACACAGGCCCCTCCCACTCCTCCGGGGGGGGACAGGGACGGCACACAGCATCTGGCTCATTTAACCTCTCCTCCCTCCCCAGGAGAGGGGGCTCCCCGCACCAACACCTGTGTGTGAGGACAACGACCCCCACCCCCCCTCCCAAACCCTCACCCACAGCCGCCATCTTAACCGTGGCAGGTTATAGCCACGGCGTCACTGTCCCGGTAGCGGGTCTGGGGGCCCAGTTGGCAGGATAAGTTCCTCTCAGCCGTTTTGGGACGGGGACCAGCTGACCCGGCTAAATCGGCGGCGGCGGCGGCGGCGACCTCGGCTTGGACGAGGACATCGAGCTGCGCGCCAGCTGCCATAACAACGTCTCCCAGAGCAACGACAGATCGAGGAGGGGGGGGGGGAAGAACAAAAAAAAAAACATCCACGCAGATTTATTGTTGGGAGCGACCCAGCTGAGGACTTGGCACTAAACGGCTCCAGATGAATTACGCGCGCGCCGCGGCGGCGGTGTTTACTGTAATCCCTTCGCCAATATTAGTGCTAACAGCTCTTCAGGCCGCTCACGCAGACGCGATACAAGGACAGACGAACGTGACGGTGATCCAGCGCCCGGTGCTAACACAATCACCCGTTACGCGCCGCTTTAAAAAAATAAAAACGTTTAAATTTTTTTAAATTGTTTTAAAAAAAAAAAGGGGTTTAGCTTTTTTTGTGTGTGCGTTAAGGCTCAGCAGCCCCCACTAATACATGCACGGGCGAGGTCCCAGAGCTGAGCGCGCGCGGTGAAGAGCGGAGGCTCATGGGAAACGACAGCGCATATAACCCGTAATTAACTGCGTTTTCTCTCCCGAAGCCTGGCGGGCGCACACCGCTAAGCAGCTAAAGCTCCTCTGAGCGGGGCGGCTGATTGGTCCGATTCCCCCGGCGAGCGCCGCCTCCACGGTGAGAGCGCCTTTACGGCTTCCATTACGGATCGGTAAGCCCCGCCGGGGGGGGGGGGGGGGGGTTCCTCCTGTGCCCTCCCCCGGGATGGGGGGGGGGGGTCCACTGAGCTCCCAGCCGAAGACCGAACGCGGGACGACAAACTGGTCCCGCTTTTCAGGGCTTAAGTCCTCCGGCGGTAAGACGGCGGGCGCGCGTGATGCGATCATCGGGGGTCATGGCGACGGCGGAGGACTGGGATCAATGCCCCCCCCCCCCCCCCCCCACCCCCCTCCCCCTCTCTCCCGCGGGGCTGTCGCTCCATCAAACATCTGTTGTGCACGTCGCCTAACAATGAGCTCTCCGTCTCAGGCCCGCTGTCTCCAGGCCAGAGTGCGTCGCGCGTCGATGGAAAATCGATAGAGTTAAACCCTCCTTAGAAACGAGGCGTGTCGCTGCTTTTTTTCCCTTCTGGAGATCAGTGGTGACCACGAGACACAGAGGAAAAACAGGAGAAAGATACGTTAACATCGCACGGCGAAACGCGTTCGCTGAAGTGGACGGAACGTTCCGGTCTCAGAGACCGTGAGGGAACGCGCGGAGCGTTTAAGTTTGGGAAAACGAGACGGGTCGACTTCTCTTTCGGGCAGACAGAACATTGTGCCCAGTGCAGCCATTTTGTGACACAACAACAAGTCTGCTCTATGACTGTTCTGCCCAGCACGTTTTTCCCGCCTAAAGTCCAGGGGTTTCCACGACGACCCGCAGTAGTCCCGCGGCAGACGCAAACAGGACGAATCCCCGCCACGCGCAAACGCATCATTCCCTGCCCAGACTTTTTATGGAAGGCATCCAGGACGTAATAGATGGAAGAGGTTCTGGTTTCCCCCCTGCATTTCCTCAGCCCGGTCCCCAAGGTTGTTTCCTGAATGTGCTAACATGGGTAAAAAAATGAAGTCTATTCTTCCCGTAATGAAGACTCTGGGGCCCGCCAAATGCAGGAGATCTGTAATTCACTTCCCCCGAGAGTTCATTTGTCAGTCTTCTTGATCCCAGGAAACAAATATATGCAGCTCCCCTTCTGTTTAAAAGAAAAGAGTCCTGCTGCTTTCATGCAAGATGGAGAAAGGGGGTTGAGAAGAGGAGGGGGGGGGGGGACAGAAAAACAAGGCAGGAGGTGGACATTGTGTATATTAAAATGAAGTTGCGGGCTTCACAGAGGACACTGCTGGAGAAAGGAGAATTTTTCGGTGAAAGGGAGGGGATTTACAGGATCAGGTGCCTGAGAGGGGGGTCAGCGCGGGCCGCGTCTAAAGAAAACCAATTATAAACCCCCCGTGTGCGGGGACAACCCGGGGGGGGAGTGAGGGAGAGAAGAGCCCATTATCCAGGGGTGATCCCGGGCTAAAGCTAACAGGGGTATTAGAATCTCAGAAGTGCCATTGTGGCAGAATGAGAGAGGAGAGCCACTGGAGCTCGGAGCGAGAGCTCTGGGGATGCATGCGGTTAGCAACTATGCAGCGAGGGGCCCTGCTGGACCCGGCCAATCACAGCCGGACTCTGCTCTGCCTGGCCAATCACTGCCAGGCTCTGCTCCGCCGGCCAATCACAGCCGGGCTCTGCTCTGCCTGGCCAATCACAGCCTGGCTCTGCTCTACCGGCCAATCGCAGCCTGGTTCTGCTCTACCAGCCAATCGCAGCCTGGTTCTGCTCTACCGGCCAATCGCAGCCTGGCTCTGCTTCGCTGGCCAATCACAGCTCGGCTCTGCTCCGCCGGCAGTAAGAAGATTATTAATCCCATTTGATACAAACTAAATGCTCTTAATGGAGCTTCTGCCATACACTCATAAAAAAGCACCAATTTCCTCACAGAAACTCCATCGTCTTCAAAGGCAAACACAAAGTAAACTAGCTATGAAACAACAGCATAAACTAAATTTCATAATTATCATGAGCTTGGCTATATCAGTATGCAGTAAACCAGGCATAATGAGTTCATACAATAACCATAATGAGGTAACAACATTTGTGTAAGGAACCTAAGATGGCCCACAGTGTGTTTTAAAATTTCCTGCAAATGTCGTATCACCTTGTGTTCAGTATATCTCCCTGTGTAGATGTGAGGAACTGGATAATTGGGAAATTTACAGTGTCTGGAACAGAAGCATTGCTAAAAATAAAACAAAAAATAAAAAGGGAACACACAATAACTGATTCGGAACACTGATCCTGGGGCTGTTATTCACACCACAAAAGAAACCCAGACAAACACGCTCCCAGCCAACACACATGCTAAAGCACACACAATAGTGCACACGCTCCCACCGACACACATGCTAAAGCATAGCATATCTGCGTTTAAATCGCACAGATATGGTCCTTCAGTGAGGAAACAGGGAAGGGTTTAGTGAATAATCACACTGAACCAAACAAGGGGGCATAAGGAAAGCAGCAGGCCTTCAGGTTCTCACATGCACGTGTTAATGCTAAATAAAGGTAAAGGAGCCATTTTGGTAAGAGCAGAGAGTCTTACTGTGGCCTGGGGTTCTGAGGTCCGTTGGGGTAAAGGGGGGTGTTTACAGCTGAGATCCAAACGGAGCTCTTGGGGGTCATAAGCTCGCTCACGGCGGCCTTTTACCGCAAGATTCCGGAGCCCCCCCATCCCCCCCCCCCCTTACGGCTCCGCCCGCAGAAGCCTTCCCCTCGCCCCTGGAGACAGGCCGACAGATTTATGGGGAGGAGACCTCCGGGCGATCCCAAAACTCCGGCCTGTCTGAGGCCGAGGGGGGGGGCCCCGAAATAGCACCCAGACGTGCACCTCCATACCTCCTAAATTACCCTGGGCAGGACAGCTCCGAACCGCGCCAGCGCTCACGGAGGCAGGGGGGGTTAAGGCCAGCCCCCAAAACAAACGCGCAGGAAGGCGCCAGGGCCCGAAGATACGGGCCAGACCAGTCCGGCCGTCCTCCTCTTCCCCCGTCCTCTCCGTTTGTCCTCCCCCTCTTCTTATTCTCCCCCGAGCGCCGCGCGCGGGGACGTCCGCTAACGCGAGCGGGAGCGAGAGGCCCCCCCCCCAGCCCGGCGGGGACGACGCAAACGCCTCGGAGGGCGGGGCCGCCCCGCTCGCTTAGCGTCAAAGCTCCCAGCATGCAGCGGGGGGGCTCTGACACCCCGGCTCGTCCTGACACTCGGACGCTCGTCCGCGTTAGCCGCGGCCCCCGGACTCCGCCTGACGCTAAGCCTTCCTGAGAAGGGGAGAGGTGTCACAGTAAATATCGTCCCCCTTCGCCTCCTCGACTGTCATACAGGGGCCTGAGCAGCTTCTAATGCGCTGAGGGCACTGCAGAGACCAAGCACAACATGGCCGCCCATAAAAATCCCCATTCATATTCCACCAACATAAACACAAGGACGTGTTCATATCTGACACACCTACTGTGTTACCGCTTTTCTCTTACTGTCAACACATTGTGTGTCAGAGTTACTACTTTTGTGTTACGAATACACAATTTATGTACTACAAAGGGAGATTTTTTTTACCACAGAATGTTTGAAAGTAACAAAGTGTGCCATCCTTAACCAGACGCGTTTAAAAAAATGACGTGTCGTTCTGAGAGTGTATCGAGTCACAGAAATGAAAATTCGAAGGAGAACCGGAATTACGCAGCCCAGTGTTAACCCTTCAGAGAAACACAGTTACTGGTGGTGACCTTGCGCTGTTTGCCGACTTCCCCCTTTCCCACGGGTGAGGAATGCGCTGGCGGGCCGTCTGGCACCTGTTGAAGGGCTGTTAGGAGCAGGTGGTGAGGTGAAACCTGCTTAGTAGCAAAGTGGCGGGGGGGCGGGGGGGGGGGAGGGGGGCGAGGCAAAGCCCAAAATGCCCTCGTCAGCAACCCCGGTGAAGCCTTCTGTGGGTGATGCAACAACACGGTAACATTTCTGGCGCCCCAGCTACGCTCCCCCGGCAACGCACCTGGCAAACGTGCGCTGCTGTGTCCACAAAAAAAAAAAAAAAAGCCCCAAAAACAAACCGCCTCCTGGACTGCTGATAACCGCAGCCACCGCTGCCTCCGATCTGGCAAAGCGGAATTCCGCGTTTTCCGCGTGGCAGACTTCCTGGCGACCCGCTAAGGGGATTCCCCTTCCCCCTGCTCCGCTTCACCGAAAACCGCCGTCACCTCGTTCGCGTTGCGGGCCGCGCGTCCGGGTTTCCCAACGCCGCGTCCCCAGTGCGGGCTGCACGCGGGGCTGGGAGTCGGGAGGAAAGACCTCGTCTTGTCCAGACGTCGCCGTGAGCTTTCCCCTCCTTTTTTCGGTTCTACTACCCACCTCCCCGCAATTACACGCGCGCACAATGGCTGCGTTGTTTCAGAAACCGTACAGGAACCTCACCCCCACCCCCCCCCCCCCAAACTCCCCTGCTCCAACCCCAACTCCTTCCTCCCCCCCCCTCTCCCCAGAAACGTACAAATAAATTCAGGAAGGACCCGCAGTTTGTTCAAGTCAAATCAATGAAAATACACACGCAGTCAAACTCACGCTTCGCCCTGCTGAAAGGCGTTCCGTTGTGCATGTGTCAGCCCCTGTAAACATTCATTATAATCAGAACTCGCTGCGGCGGGGGTCTGGAAACTCCTTTACCGTCGAATGTGCGTCAAACCCCAAAAAAAAAAAGGGTACCGGTAATTACTACATTCAAGCTACGCATTCTTTTTTTTTGGCAACAATGTTTAATATTACATTACATTACAGGCATTTAGCAGACGCTCTTATCCAGAGCGACATTGTATCCAGTTATACAGCTGGATATACTCTGGAACGATGCAGGTTAAGCACCTTTGCTCAAGGGTACAACAGCAGTGCCCTACCGGGGAGTCGAACCTGCGACCTTTCGGTTACGAGACCAGCTCCTTAGCCATCATGCTACACCGCCTCCCGTAACAGAAGGTCGAGTCATGGACGAAACCATGATCACATGGAGCGCTCCCTTTTAGCCAGGAACGCGTTAATTTTTTTTTGCGAGAACGAAACTCTGGGGCCGCCATTTTAGCGAGATGCGTTTATATCCAACACAGCGTCTGTGCGCGGAGACCCCCGGGGCCGCCATGCGCTGGCGCAGGCCCGTACGCGGCAGCGTCGCTCGGCCCGCCGGCCGGGGGCGCTGGAGTAACCCCTCCGCTGGGACCCGCGTTCAGCGAGCTCTCCTGCGTTCGGCTCGGCCTGCGCAGCTGAAGCCTGCCGAGTGCTCTGCGGAGAGACAAACACCTTCTCTCTCCTGGGCGTGTTGTTCCGGGAGGGGGAGCCTCTCCTGAGAGACGCCGCGGAGAGGGAGAGGACGCGGCTCTGTCTCCCGGGGTAATCCCGCTAGGCCTGTGGAATTACAGCTCTCTATCCTCTCTCTCTCCATCTCTATCACTCCCTCTCTCCCTCCCTCTCTATCCCTCCCTCTGTTTATCTCTCTATCCCTGCATCTCTATCACTCCCGAGTCCCTCCCTCTCTCTATCCGTCCCTCTGCCCCTCTATTACTATCTCTCTTTTTCTCTCTATCTCTCTCTCCCTCTATCACTATCTCTCTTTTTCTCTCTCATCCCACCCTCCATTTTTCTCTCTACCCCTTTCTCTATGCCTCTCTCTCGTTACAGCTGTCTACCCCTCCTCCCTCTCTCTATCCCTCCCTTCCTCCCACTCTCTCTTCATCTCTCTCTCTTTCTCTATCTCTGTTTCTCCACTCTCTTTCTCTATCCCTCTCACTCTCAGTCTCTCTCTCTCTGGGACAGACAGCAGGCCCCTGTGCTTGTATTAGTGGGAGGCTGATGAGGTCCCTTGGCGGGCGGTGTTGAGGGCCCCCCGTGGCGGGTGGTGTTCAGGGGCCCCATGGCGAGGGTCCCGGCGGGGTCCCCTTCTCTCAGAAGCGGTGCTTTGGGGGTCCCGTGAAGCCCCATGTCCTCCGGCAGAGCCCCCAATGGGACAGGGATGCTTAAAAGCGCTCCCCACGGTCCTTACCCCCCCCCCCGGGTGGGAACGGCATGCGCACCGCCGGTGCCACGGCAACCGGGAGTGGGCGGGGCCTTTGTCTCAGTGGGACCCGCCCCACTCCTGAGCTACTTTTGCGACTTTTGCCCCAGTAACCCATCTTAGCTACTGCCCCAAGGGCGGCAGTGAAGGATTTCATCATTTCTAATGAAGGTTACTTCGCCACACACCGCAACTTCATCTGACCAGCTGCTTCATTTGAAATTCTTTAACTCTTCAGACAAACGTCAAATTCCTGCAGCTTACTGACAGCTAAAAAAACTCACACTTTCACCAATATACAGAACAAAATTCATAATTCATGTAAGTGCACATGTTGGATTTCAACCTGTATCACTGAAAATTGTCAGGTCTGAAGGAAAAATCTCAGTCCTAAAGAGAATATCAAATGCGCACTTGACTTTGGTCTGTAGAGCTCAGTCAAAAGCCCGACTGCAAATCCCATCGCAATTAACAGGAATCAGAGCAGGAGATTCCTTCAGCAGCGCGGCGGTGAAGGCAGAGCTCCTAAACGCTACACGCTAAACACGTTACATACTTTACACACGTTACACGCGTGTTCCCAGCAGTGCGGCTGGCGAGCGGGACTGAAGGTCACTGGGTGAAGATCATGACGCCGGTCTTGCAATTCCCCCCCCCCCACCCTGTGAAAATTGGAGCGTCTGTAACCCCACCCACCATTCCGCACCTCGCTCGGGGTGTTTATTTTCATTAGCCCCCCTGATGAATGCTAAACAGAAATATAAACCAGTGTGGGGGGGGGGGGGGGGGGGGGCTGAGACTGCTGTTCTGAAAACACTACCCCCCTGCTGGGGTAGCATGACGCCTAATAGTTTTCCTTTTTAGGTAAAAACAAAAATGGAAGAAAAAAACGTCGCCCCGTGCAAGCTTAACGCAGGAGCGAGCGAGCGGCAGACGTGCAGCGGCCCGCTGGGCATCGTCTGGGACGCCTCGCCGTCAGATGGGAACGCTGGGAAGCTCGGGGAGGACCCCGGAGGACTTAAAAGCCGGAGCGGCGGGCCCGCAGGTGGCCTCCAGCCCCGTTATCCCTGCTCAGAAGCCAGCGATCTCCCCCTAATTGCGACAATAAACACAGAGAACGTTTCTCTAAGCGGCTTCTTTTTCTTCTCTTTTGCAGACGGCGTAGCTTCAGACGGCTCTGGGCTCGCTGCGCCAGGTCTGACGCGCGGCGAGGGCTTTGTAACCGTAGCGAGCGCAGCCGCGCGGAGAGCCAATAACGGCTCCGGTAATGAGCTACCATGCGGATTCTCAAAACGCTTCATTCTTTTCATCCCATCCCTTTTGAGTTGATTCTCTCCTCTCTCTCTTTCTTCTCCACTTGTTAATCACAGGAACTGCTGGAAAAGCTGGGGCTTAAATGTGCATGCACAGACATCTTAATGACACCATTATCCACCGCGCTCCGCTGGCTGCCGCTCCAGCCCGAGTCTGATGACTGGTAATGACTTCCTGCAGCATCTTGGCCAGGCCCCGCCTCCCCAGCCAACGCTCTTACACCTGTTGGCTAGGCTCCGCCCAGCCTTTGAGTAGGCCCCGCCTACCCTTGACTAGGCCCTGCCCCCTTTGGGTAGACCCCACCTCCCCTTGACTAGGACCTGCCCCCTTTGGCTAGACCCCACCTCCCCTTGACTAGGCCCTGCCCCCTTTGGCTAGGCCCCGCTTCCCATTGACCAGGCCCCGCCTCCCCCTCACATCCCACCCGACGCAGCATCTAAACACCAAATGCTTAGGCCTGAGAGAGGAGCCGCGAGCACCAGGGGGCTCTGGGCGTGTCACATGACCAGCGCGCAGGGGGGCCAGAGGCGGGATTTTGGGGGGCGTTCGCTGCGGCCTCTGACCGGCATTGCGGCCATACCTGGGCTACCGGGGGGACGGGGGTACATATCCTCCCCGCTGGTGAAGACAGTGTTCGCCCTTTGGAGAACAAATCTTTATATATCCCAGAGGGCCAGGGGACGGGCGGAGGGCTGAAACAGAAGAAGGCGCTGACAGGGGGGCTGACGGGGGCCCTGGCACAGCTGCCCCGGCCCTGTCGGATCCCTGCAGGTGGCGCTGACAGGTATGAGGGCGGGGGGGGGGGGCAGGCTGGCATTACAGCAGGGCTCTGCGTTCACATTTTTCCAGAGAGCACATGTGCCCCCAAGATGAAAAACGTAGGAGCCCAATAATGCAGCCCAATTAGTAGATGTGCTCCTAAAGTATTTTTCCAGCACATACATAATTTTCAGGAGCAAATTCTCCTAAAATGGGAGCACAGCAGAGTCATGTACAGCGGCCCTACAAACGGGTAGCAGGTTCAGCTTCCTGACTCAAGGAGACTCGACCTCCTGCACTAAAGCTGACCATTAACGCAGCGGAATGTAGCATTGCGCCAAGTACGTCCAGAAACACCTTTAAAACCCAGTAAAAGATTAACGGGCCTCACTCGAGATGAGCAAAAGGCCGTTAAAACACAGGCCTCTAAAAACCGCCGAAACTTGGATCAAAAACAAAGCAATAAAAAAAATGTAAAAACGGGAGGTGGGCAGCGGCGTCCAATGTCGGCACGGCGTTTGCCAAACCGCGAGGTCGGGGTTTTAAGAGGCCTTGCGCAATGTGGTGTCACTCGACGCTCTGGAGAGAGAGAGAGAGAGAGGGAGAGAGAGAGAGAGTGAGAGAGGGAGAGAGAGAGGGAGAGAGGGAGAGAGAGAGAGAGAGAGGGGGAGAGAGAGAGAAAGAGAGAGAGGGAGAGAGGGAGAGGGAGAGAGAGAGTGTGAGAGGGAAAGAGAGAGAGAGAGAGAGGGAGAGAGAGAGTGAGAGGGAAAGAGAGAGAGAGAGAGAGAGAGAGAGAGAGAGGAGAGAGAGAGAGGCGGTTGAAAGCTAATCTCGGGAGCTGTCAGTCTGGCGGCGGGATACGCGCTCCGGTGTCAGTCGCCGGTTCACCTTCCCCCAGCAGGTTCTGTCATTCATCAGCCCATTAATGCCGTACCCCCCCCCCCCCAGCAGGCACGCCGAATTTAATGGCCTAATCCTTCCATTCTGACAAAGACCAGATTAGCTGGAGGTTAAATACTCGTGTTGCTTAAAATTTTGTCCTTGTCAGCGTGCCAGGGAGAGCTCTTCATCAGGGGGCGAGGAAGGGCTGCGGGGGGGGGGGGGAGTGGGGGAGGGGGGGGACTGAATGAGCGTGAGTCGGGAAGTCTCTAAATAAGCCCCTGGAACTTCAGGTAATCTTTAGATCAGAAATATCGGTGCTGCGGTTTACTCTGGTAATCCTCCCGCATTCCTGTTGTCACAGTTGGCGGGTGATAGTCAATCAGGCTTTAAGCCCCGCCGGGGCGAGAGAGAGAGAGAGAGAGATAGAGAGAGAGAGAAAGGGAGAGTAAGGGAGAGAGGGAGAAAGGGAGGCAGACAGAGAGAGGGAGTCAGAGAGAGAGAGAGAGAGAGAGGGAGAGAGAGGAGGATCTCTGTGACCAGCACGGGAAAGGAAAGCGACGCTTGCAGAAACGGTGTCCCACGATGCACTGCGGCTCGCCCCCCCCCGCCCCCCCGCCCCCCGCTCCCCGTAACGTGTCTGCGAAACAGCTGAAACAATATCGTAATCCCGGACTGAAACCCGAGCCCAGCCCAGAACCGGCACTGCGCCTCAGCGAGCAGAGACTGCCTTTCAGAAATATGACTGGCCTGTGCCCCCCCCCCCTCCCCCACGCACCCCCGGGCTGAGAAAACAGCTGTGAATAGGGCCGTGGGAGGAGGGAGGATGGGGGGGGGGGGACGCTGGACACACAGAGGGCGTCCCGTTAGCTGTGGATTAGGCGGACTGAAAGTTTAAATCCCACAGAAACTGGCCCGTTCCCCTCCTGTAGGACGCTGTACCAGCAGGACGCTCGCCGCTGAATCTGAGAACGGTCCGGAACACGCAGGGATGTCTGGCTGATGCCGAACGCCGTTATTATTTCGCGCTGTTCAGTCTGCAACTATTCCAAATCCCTACCTTGCTTCAGAAAAGTTTCCAATGAAAAAAAAAAAGTATCCTTTCTAATAAACGACGCGCACTGCTAATTACATTACAAATCTCAGTCCGCGTTCGCAGCCAGATGAGACGTGACAAATAACAACTCCTGATTTAAAAAAGACTGCAAGCACACACACACACACACCCTACCTGTCAACTCCTCCACCTGCTACCGCACACGCTCGCTTTGTTCTGCCGCACGTCAGAAGTCCACGGCTGTCGAGCAGCGACAGCGCTTCCTCCATCCAGCCCCAGCGGCTAACTCAGCGAGCCGCGGCGCGCGGTCCGAGGGGGGCGGGGGTTGGGGGGCCTATCGGTCGATCGACGCGCGTCGCTAACAGGGGAGCGGGCGGGTGTCCTGCGCGGTGGCCGCCTGCTCCTAGCCTCCAGACTGAGACGCGCGAAGCCCGCGCCGGGGGCAGGGTCCTCCGCTAGCCGCGCCTAGCGGTGTCAGGTAACGCTCCCTAAACGAAAGCTTCCCGCAGCCTGGAGCTCTCTCTCTCTCTCTCTCTCTCTGTCTCTCTCTCTCTCCTCTCTCTCTCTCTCTCTCTCTGTCTGTCTCTCACTCCTCCTTCTGTCCCTCGCTCCCTCCCTTCCTCCCAGACCCCAGCAGCCCCCCCCCACCCCCCCGCCCCGCCGGGAGGTGTGTGTAATTGACTCTGCAATCAGAAAGAGTGGCAGCTTGAGCTGACACATTGGTGCAGTCTGATTTTAGCTCCTTGGGATCATTCTCCAAAAAAAAAAAAAAAGGAGAAGAGTCTAGAGAGGCCCCGTTCTGTCCCGTCCCCCCCGGTCCTGTCCCGCCCCGTCTTCAGGGAGTTTAAAGGAAACTCTTCAGAGAAAAATGGCTTCAACGTGAACGATGAGAAAAAGGAAACAAAAGAGTCGTCCTAAAACGAGAGCTCTCTGCAGAGTGACGCGTGACCGCTCGGCGGTGGAGTGCCGTAGAGATCCTAAATCTCCCGCCCCTCTTTCATCGGCCCGCACCCGGAGTCACGCCAGCACGCGGCCACTTACAACATCACTTCCTCCTCCATCGCCTTCTAATAACGGCGCGACGCGTCTGACAACAGAAACCTGGAGAGCGGCGGCGGGGGCGGCGGCGGCGGCGTGGACGAGCTCGGGACCGACGGGACGGTGATGAAATCAGAGGGGAGGGATTTCGAGACAATGGGGCGAGATAAACAAGAGATCTGAGTGAAGTGACAGGGCGAGAGCTCGGCCCGTCTCAGATGAACACGGCTTGGCTGAGAGTGGCGGTTGGGGGGGGGAGGGGGGGGGGCTGGGGTGGGGGGAGTAGGGCCGGGGGGGGTGGGGGGGGGGGGCTGGTTCTCTTTCATTACTCTGCGGTCAGGTTTCTGTCTGGGGGGATTAGCAGACATGAGCTGGAGCGATTGAGCTGAGCAGACTGGAGGCTGTTAATGTCTGTGGGACACTGCGAGCCTCTGGGGCTCTCAGGAGCTAACCAGGGCCTCCTGTGTGTGTGGGGGGGGAGGGGTGCTGAAATGGCGGTAAAACAATCCGCTGTGTGGAGGTCGTCAGGGAAACATGTGGGCTGGGCCCCTTTGCCCCCCGTGCACCCCCCACACCCCACCGCCCCCCCCCCCGTGACCCGGGCAGCTCCTCCACTTAACAAGCAGGCCCCCTTAAACATAACACAGCAAATTAGAGAGGGGCTCGCCCCCGTTAGCACTGAGGGCCGGCTGAGTGATCGCTGGCTGGGGTACGGCAGGGGGGCCGGGGCGGGGTGGGGGGGGCAGTCCTCCCTGGGGCGGCCCACTGTTTGTTTGAACTGCGCCGAGAGAGAGAGAGGGAGAGGGAGAGAGAGAGAGAGAGAGAGGAGGGAGAGAGAGAGAGAGAGAGAGGGAGAGGGAGAGAGACAGAGAGAGGAGAGAGAGAGAGAGAGAGAGAGAGAGAGAGGGAGAGAGAGAGAGAGGAGAGAGAGAGAGAGAGGGAGAGAGTGAGAGAGGAGAGAGAGAGAGAGAGAGAGAGAGAGAGGGAGAGAGAGAGAGCTCCTAAACGGTCAGCTGCCTCGCCGCTCTCTCAACAGAACCGGTCCGAGGCAACCCCACACCACCCCCCCCCCCACCCCCGGGGCGGCGGCGGGACGGGGTCGGGTTTCGGCTGGAACAATGCGCCCACTGTGCTCCGTTTCCTGCTCCGGGGGCGGGGGGGGGGAGGAGGGGTGGTGGGAGGGCGTCAGCTCAAACATCCACGCTTCTGTCGGTGCGGGACAGGGGATTAATACATCAACCCCAGCCGTTTGGGATGCGCTCCGCTCGCCCCCCCCAGCCCCCCCCACCTCGGAGGCCCGGGCGCACTTAAAAGGCCTCAGACTGACTTCCACCCGCCCCGCTGGCCCTGAGGCTGTTTGCTTTCCTTACGCACTCGCCTGCCAGGGGGAGCTGAAAGGGGGCCTTCTAAAATGTCTGGTTTTACGTGTCACTGTTTGTACAAAATCTTATTCGTGACACGGAATACGCCAGACTTCAAAAACCCCAAATCGAATGAGCTTCCCCGCTCGGAGCCGCCTAATCTTTAGCAGATGGCGGGGATCCCGCCGGGCCGGTGCGGGCTCAGATGGCTCGGGGAACCGCCGGGCGGGTCTCAAATCTTGAACCAATTTGCCCGACGACGGAAAAAAAAAAAAAAAAAAAAAAAAAACGGAACATTTCACAGTTGATTAGCCCTTGTTTATACAAACGCTCGAGCGTGCTCTCGCTCTCTCTCTCTCTCTCTCTCTCTCTCTCCCATATACATAACCAGCTCCCATTATCCACCGCCTCCTCTGGGCCTTATCCTCAGATGTCCTTGCGCGACCGGGCACGGCCAGCAGGGGGCGGTGTGACACCAGGCGAACGAAAAAAACGAGGCCCTTTCTGCCCTCCGAGCCGAGATCCCCGTCCTGCGCGGTTCGCTCTGCTCGGCCCCGAAGCTCGAGGCTTACGTCCCGCGCGTCTCGAGCCGGAGAAATCGGACTCGCCCGTCCGAACGGCCGCTTCAATTACTTAAGCGAGCAATATTCGAAGGTCAGGCGGTCAGGCCGCCGGGGATTTGGAATGGCTTATTGAAAATACATTTATTTATGTGTCTTACCTTCGGAGAGCAGGGGGCCTTGGCAGCTCCTGCTGGGGTCCTGCTCCGGATCAGGAAAAGGGGTGACTCTAATCTCCCCCTCAGGGTCGAAGGGTGTTTATTTTGGTGTTGCATATTTACAAGAAAGCGCTGGTAGAGAAAGCCTGACTCCCCCCCCCCCAGCTCCTGGGGGAGCGGTAAGCCATTGTTTAATCAGTCCGGGCTTGTTTAGAAAACCAGCCAGCTCACCAGCTGCATTTCACTGCTTTTTTTCCCCCCTTTCTTGGTTCTGTCATCTGAAAGTTCAATGTTTACGCTTTGAGGAGCTGGAATAAGTAACCCTCTGGGAACGGGGCTGCGGAAAGGGGGGTGGGGGGGCGGTGGGGGGTTTGGATGGATCCCACCCAAGCTCTCCACATGCTTTTCTACCAGCAGGCCTGGATCATGCCACCTCTCCTTCTCTTACGCCCCCCCGCCCCCCCCGTCCCCCCCCGGTCCATTAGGGCCGCTGTGCTTCCTCGCGCTCTCCCTCCGCGGCGCTCTCAGGTTACCCGCCTGTCAGTCAGTATCCGAACGGCCTCTTCAGCAGGCAGGAGCCCCGGCTCCAGTCCCGATCTCCGCTAACCCGCCCCGCCCCCCCCCCCCCCCCCCCCCGACTCCCTTCGCCCGCCCCGCGGCCCCGCGGCTCTCTCCACCCGCGCTTTTACGCCGCTCGTTTCGGGGGTTATCTCAATACCGCCGTCGTTAAAAAGCAATTTCCAACAGGAAACCGTTTCCGTCTGAAGGAAATCCTGCCGTCAAAATAAAAGTCCCCCCCCCCCCCCGCCCAAATGGCGCGGCTCTTCAATTATCGCCAGCTACGCCAGAGGCTCTTAATCGCACTCCAAACACGTCCAAAAGCCGTGAGGCCCCTCTTTAAGGCTCCAATTACCCAGAATCCCTGATCAATGATTCAATCAACAGCCCAAATCCAAGCTATTGACAGGAGGGTGGGAATGTTTCCAGAACAGCGTCCAGCATGTCTGTCGCCACTGAGTCAATTCAGACTGACGGCTGCATGACATGCACCACAGACAGTACTCGCTCTTTTCCACTAATACCTTGTACAAAAACAAAAACATAGTTGTATACGTTTAACCACGGTAACGATGAAGCAGTGTGCAGTACCCTACTGTAGAGCAGCTGTGTGCATATTCCACTTTCCACCATCACTATGGTGCTTTCAGCGCTTACCTAATGAGATCTGGGGCGGGGGGGGTAGGGAGGGGGGATAACAGCACAGGGAGGTAACCCTGTCCGCCTGAGCCCAGATTTTAGAAAGGGGAGATTTCACCCCGGCCCTGGACCGTAAACAAACACGCACACGCACGCACACACACACGCACACCACGTACAGGCACACACTCGCTCACAAGCACACGTACACACACACACTCACACGCACTCTCTCGCACACCCACACACGCTCACGCACATAGACATACATACACACATGCACACACTTACTAACTCTCACACACATGCGCACACTTACTAACTCTCACACACATGCACACACTTACTAACTCTCACACACATGCACACACTTACTAACTCTCACACAAGCACACAGACACACAAACAGACACAAACAGACACTACCCAATCACTACCCAGCGCCTCCTTCGGTGGCCTTGGTAACGGCCGTGTGGCTGGGGTTTGTTTTGTCCAATTATTGGGCTGTCAGTCAGAGGGCGGTGCGGCGGGCGGGACCGCCGAGGTGTGTCTGGCCCGGTGCCGGAGACGGGCCCTAACGAGCCCCCGCGGTCACCGCCGGCCTGTCAGTCAGGCGCGGGGAGCGCTCCGTCCGTCGCCCCGACAACCGGGGCCACGGCCTTCGTGAGGATAAAGTAAGGTGTGAGTGTGAGGCGTTGGATGGGGGTTAGTTGAGGAGTTGAGGTTGGGTTAGTATGATGGGTGTGTGGTGGTGGATGTGTGTAGTGAGTGGTTGATGTATGTGTGTGTGGTGTGTGTGTGTGTGTGTGTGTGTGGGTGTGTGAGTGTGTGTATGTGTGTGAGTGTACATGTGTGTGTGTGTGTGGAGGGGAGCAGGGGAAGGGGAGCAGTCTCTCTCTCTCTCTCTCTCTCTCTCTCTCTCTCCCTGAGACAGTCACACGGCAGCAGCCTCTCTGCGCCCGGCGTGGCGGCGGATCATCAGCCGGATCATCGGGGGGGGGGCTAATTGATGTTGGGGCCCCAGACGGCGGCGGGGGGGGGGCTCTCGTTATTCCGCCGAGTGACAGCCCTGCCTCGCCGAGCGGCGGGGGGCTGTCAATCACCCGCGGGTGAGTGGCAGGCGAACCGCCAGCGCCGACTCCAAAAAACACGACTCCGGCCTCGCCTCGCCGTACAGGAAACGCGCTCCTCGCGCTTCCTGTCCGTCCCGCTCACGATCAAACCCGCAGTTCTTCACCGCGCAGCCAGCGTCTGCGAGCTCAGGAATCTGCTCACGGTCACGTTAAGCAGCCCCAAAGAAGCTCACTGCCGAGAAACAAATGTTTTGGAAAGGCGATCGATACTGACTATACGCAAGAAAAATTTCCAAGAAAGGACTAAAAGAAGAAAAAATAACGCAGAACTCGAATTACCGCGTTGTAAGTAGTTATTGCAACAGCCGTAATAGCCCTTAAGTGTTTACAGACTTCTCTGCTCAGTACGCGAAACAGATTCTGTCAGCTTCGGCGAAGCCCTATTTATAGAACGTGACAACATTTTACGAAGCGCTCGCGAGAACCAAACGTCTCTTCGCGACAAAGTTAGGGTCTCGAGACCCGGCCTCGCCTCTTCGGTTTAAATAAATTTAGCCAACCCCCCCTTATCTGTTCGAATACCCCCTTGTATAAAACCCCGGTTGTTACAAGCGTAGGTTTGGCTGGACGCAGACTGAGCTTTAAGCGCTGCTATCCGCGCTAGCGTGGAGGGGAAGGCCTGTTATCTCGCAGCTGGTGCGGCTGACTGGGAGATCCCGGAGCCGGGGGTGGGGGGGAGAGAGCGGACGGCCAAGGGCCTCATCCGCCGCGCTAATCCCCAGCGCGTCCGAGAGAAACCGCCAAGGCTCTCTCTCGAAAGCTGCGCAGGAACGAGGAGGATAAAAGCTTCCGCTTTATCTCCCCAGCAAACGTTTCTCTTTTTTTTTTTCTCGGTTTTGTTTTGTTTGGAGAGCGAGGTTCAATTTGGGAGACAGGATCCAGGCGGTCCTGGATTTAGCGCGGTACGGGCGATATCTGGGCGTCTGCACAACCCCCGCCAGCCCTGCTCGTAGTAACAAAAAAAATACCGCACAGTGAAGTACGGGTTTACTTTTCTGCGCGGTCATCTCTCAAACCCTGGGCTTTGATTAGGAACCCGTGGTCCTCCTGCGACTCCACTCTGTACGTATCGGAGAGGAATAAGAGGACACCAGCGCCAAATGGACTCCCGTTTAAAAAATAAAAAACAGGCCAAAGACTTAAAACCCCAAAGGGGACCTAGCCCAGTTGGCAACATAAAAAAAAACGCATTCCTGCTTCACATCTCGCTTAAACCAGGACTTCTCCAAGAAGAAACGGCGGTCTGTATCGCTAACTGCATCCCGGCAGACCGGCCTGGTAGGGGAGCCGGTCCGTGTGGGTGGCAGACTCCGCCTGCCCGTTCCTGCCCTAAATCACCCGGCCGAAAGCCCTCGATTTGTTAACCTCTGTCTGCCAGAGTCAGAGATGAGGCACCCCTGGCACGGCCCCCCCCCCTCGCAGCTGTGAAATACTGCCTCTCGCCGCGGTGGTTTTGAGTGAAAATCTCCTCCCTCCACTGGGCCACACAGCCCTCCCTCCCTCCCCACCTCCCGCGCTTCTTCCACGGAAACAAAATGGCCGCCTCGGCCAGCTCAATCACCGCGGCTGGAGGGGGCGCGTTGAAGCCGAAGGTCTTCGGTGACGGTGGCGGGGTTGTGTGGTCTGGGGCTGTGACCCCTGCTAATCCCGGGGGGTCAGGGGAGAGCAGGGGAAGGCTTTTGGGAGTAACCTCCGCTCCTTCAGGGAGAAGCGTGCTCAGCCTGTTTCCACTGGCCACCGCCCTCTACTCAGCGCAAAGGCTGCTCATTAACGGTTCAGTAATTCTGCAACAATAATCTGGTTAAGGTCTTTAGAGACCACAAATTTTCCTAAACAAACAGCAATCAAGGTATATTAAAAAAAAAGATAATAATAACAGGAGGGCATGGACTGTGCTGTGACCTTAAAACGATCTGAGCGCAACTTTTTCAAATTCACTGTGAGGATTAGATTGAGCACCCCCCCCCACCCACCCGCCCCCCCTCCCTCGTTTCCTGAATCCGAGGACAGACGCCGCTCCCGTGCCTAATTGCCATCGAGAAGCTAATGCACTCACGGGCCATTGTGTGCTCCCAAAGAGCTCTTGAAAACAATCTGGGGGCTCTTCATCGCGCTATCTGCCGAAAGTTCACAACAGCCCCCCACCTCCACCCCGTCCCCCCCCCCCTCCCCTCCCCTCCCCTCCCTTTTAAACAATGTCACCCACTGCCGCTGCAAATTGCACCTTTCGCAGAGTGCGTTACTCAATCTGCCCACGATGGGTGCACTTGGAGGGGGGTGGGGGCGGGGCGGGGGTGTCTCACTACCGCTGGGTGCACTTCAGCCTGCGTCACCCACCGGAATATAGCCCTCTCAGGAATTCTCCCCCCCCCCCCCTTCTTTTTCACATGCAATCGCCGCTATCTAATCGCCATGTAAGTAGTCTACTTCAACAGGAGGCATGTAGTAAAAAATTAGAAAAAACAGAAAACATCTGCGAGCTTGTTTCTGTGTTGTGCACGTTTTAGCTACGTGGAATGCAGGAGATTGGAATAGCATCTGAGAATCCAGCTGAAATTTTCCACCGTTGACCTGCTCCCATCGTGTTTTTATTGCTCTCGAGTAGCGCCGGGATCGTCTTAAGACGCTTTAACAAATAAACGAGGATGCTTTTCAAATAAATGCATCTCTGATACACTTAAGACTCCCTGTCACTGAAGATGCATGGCTATTTTAGTGGATGACATCATCGCAGAGAGAGAGTGAGAGAGAGAGAGAGAGAGCTGGTGAAAGATGGTGCTTGGGGAATGGCTATATCATCATTTGATAGCTATTAGTGAAGCCGGGCCATCTGTTGACAATGAACTGTTGCCATTACTGGGGCCAGTGCGCTGCAGCCCTGCAGCCAGGACGACTCCCTCTAAAACAGCCTCTTATCTTATCTAGGCCGCCACATTCGCCTTCCTGTTTTAGATGAAATAAATTGAATCAGCCCACGGACGATAACAAGCTCTCCGCCAACACGCACCGATCGCCCCCGTTAATTGATGTTTGTTGAACTTTCTCCATTTCGTCGAGCGATTAGGTTAAAAAAAAAAAAAAAAAAAGAAGTAGGGAAAAAAAAAAAAAAACTCACGGTTGACATCTGTGGGCACTTCGACAGAGCCAGCAATTACCGTTAACGTTTAATAATTCTAAGTTAATTGGAGCGGTAACTGAGCGAATTGGATCCAGACAGAGTGAAAGCAAGGCCGTGTGAAATGAACACAACACACAATTATGCACAGCGTCTATTACCGAGCGCTCCAGGCCTGGGTGACACACGAGAGGGGAGGTGGGGGGGTGAGAAAGGGAGAGAGAGAGAGAGAGAGGGAAGAAACAAATCACTGCTAAAGAAAAAAAGAAGAAGAAAAAGAAAACCCCAAAGTGGTCGGATTTCTTTGCAAACAAGATGGAGGCGGTTAGCAATCAGTCAACTCGCTACAACAAT
The DNA here is from genome assembly GCF_018555375.3 of Anguilla rostrata. Lineage (NCBI taxonomy): Eukaryota > Metazoa > Chordata > Actinopteri > Anguilliformes > Anguillidae > Anguilla > Anguilla rostrata. Next base: position 44,157,228 of record NC_057941.1, on the reverse strand, counting down.
AAGTACTGTAATGACAGTAATTACTATGTAGGGCTCCTCTGCAGCAGCCGAATCAGGTGTACTGGCGAAGAGCCACAGCGCACACCAGAAAGCCAGAATAAAGGCCAATAGAATATATGCTTCTCATCAGCAAACCCAGCAACACTAAAATCGCAAAAAATAAATAAATAAATAAATAAAATGCAATACGCATTTCCAAAATATTGCTATTAATAAACTGAAGCCAAAAGGCAAGCAGAAGTGGTCTGTTTTACACAGCGCATGCTGCAGAAATAAATTACTGTAAAGATTAGATTAACTGCGGTCAGATTTAAAGAAGCATAAAATGGGTTGAGATAGAATCCAGTATCTTTGGACAGAGATTGGCTTGCAGTCTGCAGAGAACTGAATTTATGTTAAAATTATAAAAGGACATAAGATAGGCTAAATGCTACAATGTGAGGCAGATGACGAAGGACTCGTTTTTACAACAGATGAAAAATTATTCATTAATGAGGAACATTCGTTTTTATCTCTAAAGTAGCTCACGTTTAATAAAACACACCCAGTTAACACAGAATTAAGTGCGTCACATTATGCATTGTACGTGACTATTTTCTATGAAATATGTATCTTTTTCCCTCCTCCTATAAGTAGAATAATTTCTTTGACGTACGTGATTAAGGATAATCTCATTTAATATTTACACTTCATCTTTCTTTTAAAAAAAAAAAAAACTCTTTTCTATAAAAATACTCATAAATCTTTCAACGTAAACCCGAGAACTCGCGTTAGTCTTTCTCCACCAGCCCAAAGAGGTCTGCCCACATTAGCAGCTGTGATACATTTTTTCCCTCCACTCGGAAGCCGGAGTCAAAGTCCCCGTTTTTTGGCAGTTGCTTGACCTTTCCTTTCCCCCCCTCGCCGTGACATTTGCCTTACAGGCCGAGCTGAATGAAACGCCCCAATAAACATTTCGTGTGTACCAACACAAAAATACCCAGAGCACAAAACAAATGTGTAAACCCCTCCACCTGGCTCGCGGCAAATATTGACATTTATCTTCACACAACCCGGCCTCCTTTCAAGTTGTTTTTTCCCGAGGAGAAAAACCAGAGCAGTAATCCCTTTTAACAAAACTACCCCTGTACTTTCTCCTGTGGCACAAAGCACCCCCCCCACCACCACCCCCCCAATATAAATACCAATGGGACAAGTTCTGTGCACCTGGATTTAGGCCGAATCTCCGACAAGCTATTCGGGTCACCCATGCTAATTAGCATAAGGCAGAAAGAAGGGATCTTGGAGGAGGAAAAAAGAAAGGAAGACATTTAAATGGAAATAGAGGGCAAAGGAGTAACCCTCCATCGACCAAGGAAAAGCTTATTTGTGTACTGTTTCCCAAGCAGGGCTTTTCATATATAAAAAGGAGTCCTGTGTTGATTTAGGCCGAACAAAGGAGGCTTAATCCTTTCAAGGGAACTAAATCACCACAAAAAAAGTGTTCCCCGAAGAAAGGCTTTCTGTCAAGCACAGCTATTCAGCGCCCGATGGACGCCACAAATCAAACTCTGTAAGTAAACAAAGATGAGAATGTGGGAAATGTGTTTGAGCCCCGCCACCCCCCCTAGAAGAGAGGCACAGGGCCTTGTCTGCATCAATCAGGCCCCTGGGTTCTCACCCCCGCGAGGACCTTCACCCTAGAAACCGACCATTACCCAGGAATGCCGATTCACCGAGATGGCCTCCATTATTCGGTCCCGGGCGCAAAAAAGAGATGAGAACGCTCAAATTCCAAGGCTTTTAACACCAAATTAGTGACATAACAATGCAGTCACATGTGGCGTAGGCCAACGGCTCATAAACAGATGTCCCGGCCCTTGCTCCTTCCAACCGAATTATTTCGGCCGCCTCGTATTCTGTCCGTGTTAACACACCCCATATAAAGACATCTGCAGAAAGCGTATGTCGCAAGCCGGAATCAGATAGCCTACTCAAATTAACACTGTACTTTATTTTTATTGCTGTATTATTACTCAGACATATTTTAAAAGCCGTTTTCTTTTGTTTGCACTTACCACAACATTCCTGTTTAAGCATTTCACGCCGCATCAAATTCAGTTCACACGTGAATGTAGCTAACGTGCATTTATCATCCACAGAATTACACCCGATACTGTTCCACTTAATAGAGCAAAAAGAAATGGATTTTCAGTCCTGTGCAGAGTGAATGAACACAGATTGATATTTCACACATGTGCAACACTCCCTAATGAAAGCAGAAACGCGGTAACACGTCGTTGCTTCGCGGCGCCGGCAATTTCATACAAAAAAGAACGCTTTCTCGCAGTCTGAACCAAAGAGCTCCGTGACGGCGCACATAAAAATCTCACGTCCAACACAAAAACAAAAACTGCTAACAACCGGGACTTTCCAGCGTTGTTCTTCTTTACAAGGAGCGACTGGGAGAAAACGGGGCTTTTTACAAACCTGAAATTGTATATTTATTTTTGCTTTTTAAGACACGCGATCTCATACCCAACACAGCTTATTTGAATGTAAAATGTTTCATACCTTTATTAGTAACAGTGCTGAAGAGCTTCTCTGAGTTGGCATCGGAACCCTGAAACACAGAAATAAACGTCAGTTTCCTCCCTTCTCCATCAAGTATTTTCATCTTCAAAGGCACACCAACCTTGCTGAGAGGATAAAAGCAAAGCAAGGCTCTTTCCACTACCTGCCACTTGATGGCACTGTTGAACCATACAAAATTAATAATTCCTGCCTTGAATCCTGTAAAACATATTAGCATGCTACTTTACAGTACTAACATTTGTTACAAAATTGAACACGGTGTTTGCATAATGAAATCCTTCTTTAGTGACAACACAGTAGTAAAGACACACTAGCCAATTTAAGTAAAAACTAAGAATCTTAACATAACAAGCAACCTTTATAATAAAATGACTTTAGTGTAGCTATGCTGGTGTGGAACGGTTCAAAACTGAGCTTATGTTAAAATAAAAAATACTCCAGTACCATCATTGCGGCAACATACTTCCAGTATATTTTCTTAGGAAGATAACGCTAAATTCTATTTTGGTAATATCGAGTTGTACAACAGTTGAGCGCTTATTGTTCAGAATACTAGTGCCTAGTATGAACAGAAATCATCAACAGAACTCATCTTAAGGCCACTGGACATGCTCAAACATTATTACTTTCATTTCACACCTTCGGCAAATAGCAGCAATACAACACTTTAATCAAACTGAGAAATGCGTTCTCAACACGGGAAGTGCTCTTCCCAGGGCTTCAGTTTAAACAATCATCCATATTATTGCGGTACAAAGGTCATAATCATTTCAGCTAGCCGTGTGCCCACTCAACACATTTGCCGATGCCCGAAAAGCGATTTATTTTCCTCACCAGTAGCTGCAAAACTTTACCTGGTTTAAGAAAAGGCAACACATCCTATAACCAACCTATTCTGGATGAGCTTCCCGGGCTGAACAAAACGGTATAAAAGGAAATACAGACAAATGCACAAATAATAGCGTGTGACTTAATACATCCTGAAGCATTACCAAAAATGTAGAGATTCTAGAAGGATGAGAATACATTGGTAGAAAAATACCATTTCAAATCTAGAAGCAAACACAGTCCCTTTTTGAAATATCTAAAGAAAAATAATAACACAAAAACGGGAGACTGTTTCTATTGTGCTGAAGATGGGGGAAGAGATGAAGGTGTTGGCACTGCTGCACTGCAAAAGTGAGTAATTTGGAAAGCGCCCTAACGCAGAAGCATGAGGAAATGGACTGGCATACCTCTGATGTGGCCGCGCTGGCACGGAGGAAAAACAACAAGGCAAGAAAACCGCTTTCAGCTTCTGCAAATATGGCCTGGCTTCACATTCTGGTCGTCAAACAATGTAATCCACAGACAGGCGGTGAATTCCACTCCGTTTAAATTGATGACAACCATGCGAGGAGCAGGCTTTCCAGGAGGATCCGACAGAGACGGAGACGGGAGGGAGGGGGGAGCGCGAGGCTAATGTGCGGCTCGGACAAAGACAGCCATGTGTCGCGCCAGCAACCGCGGCAACAGCGCGGATAAGTCGCGGGATCCTTTCCAGCACACACGCACGCACATACAACCACACACTCCCGTCTCGCGGGAGCCCAAGGATTGAAATTGATCGATTTCACAATGATTTATCTTTCTCGCAGAATAAACGCTTTGCTTTTCAAAAGCCGCCCGCTCTCTCTGCTTCGCTCCACCGACACAGATCCTCGCGCGCGGGGACGTCAGAAAGCCTCGGGTTCTGCAGCCCGTCTGGAACCAAATAAGCGCTCTCCCTTTCGCAGACGCGAAGCGGCACGCAATTCAATAAGCGGCAGAAACCATCCATGCAAGGCAAAAGCTCTGCTTCTCTCCCTCGTGCTTCTCACCACAGCCTGTGTTTCTACGGTCCTGAAATCCAACAGGGTGAACAATGTCTCCTGCAGCCGGATTCGAGGACAAAATCAAAAAAATAAAAATGAAGTAAAACCCAGAAATGTTTTTGCTCCTGTTTTCTCTCGAAGCGGGTTAGCGTCTGGTGGCTGCTCGCACATCCCTGGCCAGTCGCACTTGTGCCTTTTTTCCTCGGCTCCGCGCTCAACAGAAACACTCATTCATTGAGCCATTCATTTCTGAGGTCCTCCCCGCTGCAGGCTCCGCCCACTTCCTGATTCTACCTGACTTCACCCACCCCCTTGCCCGCTGCCTCAAATACACACCCACACACAGTCTCACACACACACAGGCACATGCACGCGCGCACGCACAGTCGCTCGCACGCACACACACACACACACAAAATCCCACTTCTGCCCCTTCTGAGTGACAGGGAAACATTCCCCAGACCTTTGGTGGGAATGCGTGCATGTGTGTGTGTGTGTGTGTGAGTGTGTGTGTCTGTAGGTGGGGGGGGGTGTGTGTGTACGTGAATGGGGCGCAGATCGCACGGCTGGCAGGCGAGGCCCCGAGAGCGACCGAGGGAAGGAGGGAGGGAGGGAGGGAACCGAAAAAAAGTGGGCGGGACGGAGACCAGAATGATATCCTTTCACTCGCTGCGGAGGGCGATGATGTCAGCCGCTAATGAATTTCCCAGCAGGGCGCAGCTAAGCTAGCGCGCGCGGAGGGAAAACAAAAACCCTCTTTTATAAAACAGCGTGCGCACCTCTCCGTAGATCAGCCTGCACCTTTCCTGCTCATCACCACCCCCGAGCAGCTCTCAATCACTGGCTGCCTGCTCCAACGCCGACACGCCGTGACAGCTGACGCTTCGGCCCCCCCCCCCCAGACCCGCGAGGGCCCCCCCCCTGAAAGCCTCCGGAGTCTCACTTCGCCACACACTCAGGATTCAGTGTCTATGTCTAATTTGGGATTACCGCTGATGTAGCATAGCTTTGTGTGTGGGGTGAGGTGGGGGGGGGGTTAGGGAGGCAGTAAATATTTGAAAATGAATCCCAGGGAAGCTGGATTTGGCAGGACGTTCCGAGCACACACCAGGCAAGTGGCTCTTAAAAAGAAAGAATTTAGGCCTACTCTCGGCCTCGCCAGGCGTTTTTCATTGACTTTTATTTTCCCAAAGAACCACGCTATTAGGAAAAGCAAACACGGCCTAAAGGCACCCGTTCGTTTGTTAGCTGCATTAACGAAAGCCGTCACTGCAAGTCATCAGCCCGTGGCCACAATGTATTACATCCCACAACATAAACATGACATCTTCGCACATCCTCAATGTCTTGAGAAGTTGTGGACCAATGAAGGACAGGCACTCTGTGAGTGTGATGTTGGGGTCTGTGTAAACCTCACGGAAAAACAAACACACCGATTCACTGGCGGCCATGCGATGAATCAGCCCGGCTGTGCAGGTAGATGAAACAAACAGCTTCTCAGAAGGGCTCAAAGGCCCCCTGCTCTGATCCCGTCTGGCTGAGCTCTCGCTGCGGAAACCCCCAACCTAAACAATCTCACGGTCAGACGTTCCTGGAAAATCCATTAATCGCACGAGAGCGCGGGCCCGCGGCTCGGCTAATCAGCGCTAACCCCGCCGTGGGGAGGGGTCAGGAAATCAGCGGCCATTCGCAGCGGACCTAACAAACACAACCCCCCCTCCCCCCACACCGCCCGTAATCCGGTCAGTCCCCAGCACACCGCAGCACTGAGACATGGCGGCTCACCTGAAGCGGCCGCTAATCTTCCCTCTGAACTCGGAGAGGAGGTTTGGCTGCACCTCATAGTGCGGTAGCCCCCAAACCGCAGAGAGGGGCCCCCAGTTCTGTATACACTTCCTGTTACCCCCAAACCGCAGAGAGGGGCCCCCAGTTCTGTATACACTTCCTGTAACCCCCAAACTGCAGAGAGGGGCCCCCAGTTCTGTATACACTTCCTGTAACCCCCAAACTGCAGAGAGTGGCCCCCAGTTCTGTATGGACTTCCTGTAACCCCCAAACTGCAGAGAGGGGCCCCCAGTTCTGTATACACTTCCTGTAACCCCCAAACCACAGAGAGGGGCCCCCAGTTCTGTATACACTTCCTGTAACCCCCAAACTGCAGAGAGGGGCCCCCGGTTCTGTTCACACTCACATGCCTGCTATAAGCACTGTGAAAGCTCACCTCCTCACCTGTGACAGTTCACCTGTGGAATATCACTATGCTATGCTCTTAAAAACACCCCCGCCACCATGCTACGCTCTTAAAAACACTCCCACCAGGGGCAAAGGGCAGTGCCACCATGCTACACTGCTAAAAACACCCCCTGCCAAGGTGCTACACTCCTAAAAACACCCCCGCCAGAGGTGAAGGCCGGCGGCAGCCAAATGCCAACCCTAAGCCCGACTGGAGGAAATGACAGAAAGGCACACGTCCCTGACCCATAAAAGACGGCAGGGGACTATACACCAGCTACGATGCATCACGCTGGCAATTATCCTGTCCACTCCGTCCCCCTCCACAGCAAACCCGTCGCTCCCAAAGGAGAACGTGTAGCGCCTGCCCAAATCAGGGAGTAGCAATCAGGAATGAGTTCAACGTTCATGGCCGCCATTTTGTTTTTGGTGCCAGTTTATGTGAAATCCTGTTGAAGGAGAATCACAAAGGGGGGGGGCGGTTTCAGGAGAGGAAGTGGGCGCAGCGTTCCGCTCGTTAATCTCCCCCGGTCCTTCCAGTTCCCATCAAGGTTCGCTGTCGTGTCCCAGCCCTTTCAAGCCCCGCCATCGCGACGGCCGCGTTCCTGTCGCACGCGCCCTCCATATGCGCCGTTCCGCCGCTCCCTGTCAATCAAACCTCCGCTTGCACGTCAGCGCTCCGGTTCCCATCTATTCCTGCTTCGCTCGCGATTAACACGCGCGCCTTTCTCTCTCGCAATAGCGCCTCGCACAACCGATATAGGTTCTGCCAAGGCCGAAAGGGCCGCGTGGAATCTGCTGGCTTCGCGATCGCCAGAAATGCAGGTTAATACAAAGAAAAAATTATATTTTTAAAAAGAGGCTACAGCAGTGGTCTCCAACCCTCCTGGAGAGCTACGGGGTCTGCTGGTTTTTGTTTTCACCTTAAAATCAGCACCCAATTGAGACCCAAGACACCAGGGGAGTTGAGTTAACTGTGTAATCAACTGCTCTAATTGATTCGTGAAGTGCAGAGTCACTATGAAAACCAGCAGGCCCTGTAGCTCTCCAGGACCAGGGGTGGAGACCACTGGGCTAGAGGCTTCACGTGCACTCTCTGCTCACAACCATAACACTCTCATTAAATGCTATGTTGTTACCAAATCATATAAATTATAGTGATCTCTCACAACTTTTGTCTGTCTGACGGCTCTTCAGACTCGAACGGCATGTGTTTCCCAACAAAAAAAGTGTGATTTTAAAGGAATCTTCCACACACGCGTTATAAAATAGTATTCGCGAAACCGCAAAATGCGAAGCACGCAAAACAGACACTCACAAAATCGTCAGCCGCGATCTTAAACGCTCACTTGTTAGATTAGACCAAAATCGGGAGGCTCGTGATTAATGCTAATCGCCACACAGCCAGCAGCCCCAATATATCAGAGGAGATTATTATTATTTTAAAAATTCAAATGAAATGCAGACAGACTTAAAAACCACGTCGGGCTCAAGCCAGAGAGATAATATGAAGTGGCAGTCAAGTTGATACCGCCGCCTAGGAACGAAGAGGAAGCATCAAACGTCGTCCCCGGCGACGCTACGCGCGCTCGTAACCGCTGCCTGCGCCCGTGAGTCCCGTCTGTCGTCCGTCAGCCCCCCCTTTCGCTGACATTTTGTCATCTTTTATCCCATTCTCACAGCCCTGATCCCCAAACTTCAAAGCGCGCGGAAGCATTATTTCAACCGCGGCTCGGTTTTACAGCAACTCGCTCCCTCCTGCAATAGCAGGAGGCCGTCTGACTGACTTTAATGGGCTTCTTTACCATCAAAAAGAAGATCTTCCTCATTTAAAATATTACTGGTAATTGTAGCATGAGTTGGCATTGGGGACACTATAGATGTAATATGATCTAGATATAAGGCTGACATTCACGGTTATGTTTGGCTTCCGTCCTGTATTTCTAGGGCTTAGCGCTTAATTTCTTTCATTTCTTTTTTTTTTAACTAGAATTTTTGAAACACAAGACACAAAAAGCAATATTTAATATTACATGACCGGATGAAAGAGACTTCAAACCGCAACATCTGAGCTCGTGCGCCGAAAAATCTCCACCGGACGCTCAGAATAACCTGGCAGTTCAGATTAGCACGGTATAAAACATGACCCCGCGACGCAACCGCGATTGAAGATGGAGGAAAAAAAAAAAAGTTCCGGAAACAAAGGGGCCGGTGAAATCAGAGGTATCCACTTTCCCGCAGCGTTTGATCCACAAACAGAATTCCGGAGCAATCAGGCCGGGCCATCTGTTTGATTCTGTCCACGTCCTCCCCCCCCTCCCCCCCCCCCCAACCCCACCCCCTCCGCCTCTCGTGTTAGGTCTTCCGTGAGTAAACTCCGAGAAGGGCCGTCTCCGAGCTTCGGAAGTCTGGGAGGGAAGGATCTACGTGTCGGAGGAGGGATGTGTGTGGGGGTGTGTGGAGAGTTGTGTGTGGATGTAGTGTGGTGTGTGTGTGTGTGTGGTGTGTGTGCATGGTGTGTGTGTGTGATGTGTGAGTGTGCATGTTGTGTTGTGTGTTAGGTGTGCTGTGTGGGTGTGCGTATCTGTGTGTGTATGTGAGTGTGTGTGAGCGTGTGAGTGAGTATGTGTGTGCATGTGTGTGTGTGCATGTGGGTGTGTGTGGGTGTGTACATGTGTGTGTGTGCATGTGGGTGTGCGTGGGTGTGTACATGTGTGTGTGTGCATGTGGGTGTGTGTGGGTGTGTACATGTGTGTGTGAGTATGTGTGTGTGTGTGAGGGTGCATGTGTGTGTGTGTATGTGAGTGTGCATGTGTGTGTGTGCATGTGGGTGTGCGTGGGTGTGTGAGCTTAATGTTTTGCAAGCATGGAGGTGTATGTACATTTGTGTGCACCTGTGTGTGTATGAGTATTTGCACGAGTGTATCTGAACATTTGCATGCATGCATGTAGTGCGTATGAGAGTATTGTGTGCGAGAGTGTGCATTTGTATATGTGTGTGGTGTGTGCGTATATATGTGTGTGTGTGTGTGTGTGTGTGAAACAGAGAGAGAGAGAGAGTGAGAGAGAGGGGATATGTGCATATATGATGCAGTTCCAGGTTCTTTGCAGGCATTTCTGCCTCTGGGCTTTTGAAACCGGGCTACTGCTGCTGTTACTGATGACGGTACGCTCAACCCAGATACACACAGTAAGGCTACTGAAGCAGCTACTCCAAACAGGCATTTAGCACCAGTGCAATCACAGCTTCATCACTGAGGGAGAAGCTGAAGTAACATAAAAAACTAAACTAAACAAAAAAAAAAAAGGAATCCGTAACATATGGGAAGATACAAATCTAATTAATATATGATGAATACAGATAATTACATGAAATATTCCTAAAACAAAATCATTCTTTAGAGAAGCCTGGGCATCCTAAATAAATAAAAATTCATTAAAAAAAAATATGAATCAACAATGGTGTAATCCTTTATCAGCATGTTGCTGTGTGTGTGTTAGTCAGTGTGTGAATGGGAAACTGAAGAGCCCGCCCCCGTTTTGGCTGTGCGCAGGGAAAGTGCTCCATGCCGAGTCATCACCCACAGCGGGACAAGGGGTCTGAAGTGGATGACACTGCCGCCCATCATCGCCCATAACTACCACAGGAGGGGATACAGCGCAGGACAGCAGGGATAAAGGCATGCACATACACACACACACACACACGCACACACACACACACACACACACACACAGACACGCGCACACGCTTACACACACACACACGCGCGCTTACGCGCACGCACGCACGCACATAATAATCAGCCGCTATCTCCTGCTTCTCTGTCTCTTTTTATTGTGGGGGGGTGTGTGAGGGGGGGGGTTTGAGAATGTGTTTTTACACTCATTAAATTCAACCTTATCTCTCTAAGACCGCAATACACTGCAAATGACAACTGCGTATAATCTCTTTTTCCGACAAGCGAGTCTGACAGCACCTTTCTTTCCAATTTCTGAGACGCGTAGCCAGACATATATTAATCTGTCAGTCATCGCTGGGAGCAATAGGGAGGGGGGGGGGACTGAGGAGACGGAGGAAAAGGAGGAGAAACGATGGATCTGGCGAACATGAAGGAGAAAAGACGAGAGAGAGAGAGAGAGACTGGGAGACTGAACCCCAGGGAACGGAGAGGTAACAAACAGCATCCACTTCCCCGTGTGTATTATATAAGCCATAAACCCCGGCGAAAGACAAGAGCGGTAAAGGGATTAGATGTCTCCCACTCCTCCGTGAGAGACAGGCCTTTGAATCTAAAACCTGTAAATATCAATTGCAAAAAGAGGCCATCTTTCTCGCATCTTTCACACTTGTTTAAGGCCACATTTATCACCCGGGAGAGAGAGAGAGAGAGGGAGGGAGAGGGAGGGAGAGAGAGAGAGAGGGAGAGACAGAGGGAGGGAGAGGAGAGAGAGGAGAGGAGAGAGGAGAGGAGGGAGGAGAGAGAGAGAGGAGGGAGAGGAGGAGAGAGGAGAGAGAGAGGAGAGAGAGAGAGAGGAGGGAGAGACGGAGGGAGAGGAGAGAGAGAGAGAGAGAGAGAGAGAGAGGAGGAGAGAGAGAGAGACAGAGGGAGAGACGAGGAGAGAGAGAGAGGGAGAGAGAGAGGAGAGGGAGGAAGAGAGAGAGAGACAGAGGGAGAGAGAGAGAGGGAGGGAGAGATTTCGCGCAGACGTCTGCCGGACGCGGAGGGGAGACGGGAGCGGGCGAGATGGAAGGCGACGCCTCTAACGGGCGCTCGGGGGAGAGATGATGAGATTCTGCAGCTTAATAAGCCTGCGAGGCGGAGACAGGCGAGCGCGCGTCACGTGTCACTGCGCGGATCGTCCGGGCAACGCGTCCGGGCCGTGCTCAAAAACCCCGCCGAGCAAGCGTTCTCCGGATAATACCTCCTTCTTTCAAACCAGCTGAGCCCGCGCAAATCGCCGCGCGGTTTTGGACCGGGCCGAACCACGCGTCCAACGCCTGGCGTTCTCCGCGTCTCAGAGTCAGCGGCCCACGAGGGGCGGACGAACTTCCCGCGAGCTCCGCGCTCCGCAGCCTCGGAGTCACGGCTGCTTTGTCCTGATAATCAGACTAACGGCCCCCTTCAGGACCCCGCTCGGGAACCGCCGAGCAGACGGGAACATCGATTTCGGCTCTTCCTCCTCGAACGCCCCGGTCGCAGCCTTAATGCGTTTTTTTTCGTTTGTAAAAACTCCGAGGGCCCCCCTCTCGGTCCAAATTATAGGCACTGCAGCGGGGGCGCGGCCCGCTTCGCCGTTCCCTAATTTCGGGGGCTGTCAATCATCCTGAATTCAGCCGCCGGAAGGGCACTGAAGGCGCCCCGTCAAAACATTTCACCGTGTGGTTTTTTTTTTTTTTTTTAAGAGACGCACGTCTTTCCCTCCCCTTTCCTTTCCACTTCATTTTGTACCCGGAGGGTAAATCATTGTGATCTGACGAAACGTAACAGGAACAGCCCCGAAAACAGTCAGGCTTTCGGCTACTGTTGCTCCTGTCTGCTTGGAAACTACCAAAGCATGCAAATATAAACGGCGAAACTTTCTTACCGTACGCATATCTAACTGTCCAGTGACCCTTCCCATAATGTCTGAGCTATGTTTACCAGTTGGGCCACAAGGAATGCCCGACAGCCAATCAATTTGAACATGACATCCCCGACACTAAAATATCAAAGCGTTGAGACCGACAGGAACAACAAATATGGCCGACTAGCGCGCCGTATCCACGTCCCGAATTAAAATGCAGCCTGCGGCAGCCAATTTCTTATTTTTGCGAAAAGGGGAAGTAATTTAAACTTTTATAACAAGTCCTGTTAGTTTTTTTTATATAAGTAACAGCGCTGTCGCATTCAGGCTAATTTTCTTTCTCCGGCAATTTATTATTTTTTCGCCAAGGCTGAACGTGTCTGAAATATTCTCCTTACGAATAAGCGCACATTAAAATCACAGGAAAAAAAACGGAAAAGCGTTTTTGTTCCCTCGATTTTATTTCAGAAGAAAAATATCAGTGCTCGTCAGAACCTCCATTTTCACCGAGCTAACTAGCCGATAGCAGGAACGGAGAAACACAGTTGGGCTGGAACCCCCCGAGGTCCTACTTAATTCCCTCCAAGTGCCGCGCTGTGTGGGATTATGCTCTCTCTTTGTTACTTTGTTCGGTGAGGCACAGGGTTTGGGGGGGGGGTGGTGGTGGTGGGGAGACACGGCCCACTGTGCCTTTAAGACGAACGGGCGGCCGACGCACCGGGGGGTCACCAGGAAGCGCGATATTAAAATCCGTCTGACCCCTCGACGGGCTCCGTAGCCCGAGCGATCCGGCCGGGCCCCAGAAATATGGTGGGGGGCGGGGCCGTGAAACGCCCCGTCAGAGACCGTTCTGTCAGCCGCGAGCGAGACGGCACCCCCCCGCCCCCCAAACCCTCCACCCCCAAAACCCTCCACTCTGGGCCCTTTTTTCCCCTGTCTCTCTCTTTTTTTTTTTGTGAAACGCTCCAAAGTGGGGGCCCGGTGATAAGCTCTCTGGGGGGACACGAGATAGCCTAAGACTTCAAAAGCCGCCGGGCTGACAGGCAGCGGGGAGGTCTCTCTCTCCCCCCCCCCCCACAGCCCGCGCCCCCGCTGGCTCCGGAGGGGTTTCTAATTGCATTTCACAGGGACTGAACAAAATAAGGCCTTGTTCTCCCTACAGTAGCCTCCCTGCTGGGGGAGCGGCTCTGATTCCAGACTCCTCTGTGTGACAGAGAGCTTTAACGTGTCAGAAATCCACAGAGAGCCGGGCCAGGTCCCCCCCCTCCTCCGGTAATGCTAGAACATGGGAGAGAAAGAGAGAGAGAGAGAGAGAGAGAGAGAGAGATAGAGGGAGAGGGAGCGAGAGAGAGAGAACACAAGACAGAATGAGAGAGAAAGAGAGAGAAAAAGACAGAGAGCGAGAGAGAGAGAGTGAGTGAAAGAGACAGAGACAGAGAGAGAGTGAGAGAGAGAGGAGAGGAGAGAGAGAGAGAGAGAGAGAGAGAGAGGGAGAGAGGGAGAGAGAGGGAGAGAGAGAGAGAGAGGCCTCTCTGGAAGCCTTTACCCCTGCAGCAGGCTGGTGCCGGGGCAGATATGGCGGGAGGTGCGAGGGAGCGGCGGGGAGCCTCCACTTTGAAGCCGGCGCATTTAAATATTTCATGACCACCTATGGCCCGTCCGCTCTGAGCGCGTGCGCCCGCCTTTCATGTTCCGCTAATGGCGGCGCGAGCGCGCGTCAGAGCCGCACATCAAAGCCGCTCGGTAACGACACGCCGTTGCCGCGGCGCCCATCGCCGCCGAGCTCCGCCCGCCAGCAATTAAAACAATCACCGCCCGGCGAGTCACGCCAACGCAGCGGGCGAGACAGCTCTGACGACGGTCAGGGCGCCGTACCGTACTGTACCGACAGAACTAACGCCTGAGAAAGTGCGTTAGCCTGATGCACTTAGCTCAATGTGTGACCGACGATCAGATTAGGTGCGGTCGGGGGTGAGGGGAGGGGGGGCACCGAATAAAGTTTGTGTGGGGGCCCCTAGAACACTAACACCGGGCAGGAAAACTGATGTTTATCGACGACAGCTTAAGCGTGTTAGAAAGCGGTAGGTTTCCACGGGGTCCATTTTGGCTCTGAGCGCGCGATGTTAATGCCTACACACACACACACGCGTGTCCGCTGTGGTTAGGCCGTGACATAAGGAGCGGTTGTCCCGGGCGACAGAGATGCCTTTCAGCGAGGCCGCTCCGGCACGCGGCCCGCATTCCGCTGTTCCCCCCGCGGACCCCCGCCACGCCCCGCGGCTCTAAATGCGGATATTGTGCGGCTGGCTGACCGGAGCGCCGGGAGTTTGGGAGGGGGATGAGAGGGGGGCTGGGGGGGCAGGGTAGTTATTTAAGGGCAAAACCAAAAACAAAAGTGGCTAGGGAGGACTGAGGGTTCGGCGGAGTGGAAGTCGGCGAAGAGGCCGAGCCGGTTAGCGCCGCTAAGCCCAATCATGGGCGTCCGTCTCAGCCCAGCTTAGTCCCGCCCCTGTTTACCAACAGACGCATTTACCAGGGGATCTGGGGCCGCGACTGCGCCATCGAGCGAGGCTGTAAGAGGATTCCGCGGAAAACAGAGGAGGCCCCTCAGGTTCGACGAGACAGTTGCATCGTGCCCCACAGCTGCAGACCCCGCCCCTTTTCCCGCCCTTTTTTTTGTGACACCAGACTTGTGCACGGGAACAAGTGGCAGTCCTGTAATCCGTACATGTACCCAATTAAGCAAACATGTCAGTCAGCACACCCAAGATAGGGCTTATTTTTTAACCCCTTTGGAAAAGGCTGTTAGCTGAAGGTGATATCAAGGGCAAAAGCAAAGGGCCAGAGCACGTGCGTCTCCTGGGCAATTAAACCACATTTCTGCTGTCCCTGTCTGTATTGCTACAACTGTGACATCACAGCCTACCCCGGTTTCAGCAGCTAACAGCGGCTTTGACTACAAACACATTGTTTTTGTGGCAGAACACCAGCCTAGCATCAGCCCAGCAGAACTACACAGCACAGCCTTCCTAATATAAAGACCAGGTAATGGGGGGTCAAGGGTCAGCCAGAGCGAATTACAGGTTCCAATAAAAGTCACCGAGGCAGTTTCCCCCAAACGAGGCGACGGCCGTTCGGGAAGGAGGGAGAAAGGGACCCTGCTGTGAAACGACTGCAGCGCACGGGGACGGAAGGCGCCGGAAAAGCCCGGAGTCTCTCGGCGCTGATTAGGACTCCCTGTCCTCTCCTGCGGCGGCGTTTCGTGGCGGAGAGTCTCCAGGGGGCGCTCTCTCTCGCCCTGCCACGCCGCTGAGGTAAACAGTTTGTTGTGCGGAAAGGAAGGCCCCGGTTTTCCGTCGAACGCCTCCCCGTAAAAACACGCCGCGGCGCCCGGGTCGCCCCGGGGGGGCGGAGGAACGCCGCTGAACCGACGCGTTTGGGATTTCAATCGAAAGAGAGAGCGCGAACGTGCCACGCCCCGCCCCGCCCCGCTTCACCGTTTGCCCGTCTTCCTGGGACTGAGGCGCATTTTTAAACTCCCATTCTGACAAGGCTGTGGGGGGGTGGGGGCCTGTTGGGGGGGGGGGTGTTATTCTTCCCACAGGAAACATAAGCTATGAGTTTAAGTCACCAGAGAGCGGCCCAGCTCACACGTGCAGTGTGTGCAGATGTTTTCCCACACTAGCTTACCAGAGGTGGAAAATCCAGGTTCACAAAAGTAAAAGTCCTCCCCACTATTTTGTTTCAATCACCTGGACTTGCAAATTGGCACAATTCTTCACCCAGGAGGTCAAACTTAAATGAGTGAAATCAGCTGGCTGAGTTCATGGGTGGAAGAATGAAGACATGGCAGGACTTTTACTTTGTGACCCCTGGACTTTCCTTCTCCGAAAGTACAGAGGCTGTAAGGTAAAGTTATAAGTGCTTGCCTGGGTTTAGCAAAAGAGTGACCACACCATGACACCTTCTGTAACTCAACATCTTACATTCTCCATGATTCCTTGTAAAAAATACCCAGATACCCTGCAACAAAGTTAACTCAGCAGCAAGGGCCTCGATGTGCCAATCGGGTCAAGTGAAGTGAACGTTCCCACGGGTGCACTTGTGTACCCCAACGAAACTGGAGGCCCGCTCGGAGCGGACGCCTGACAGCGAATCGGAACGCAAACGCACGGTAACCCCGGGCGACCACTCGGGAGAGTCCCCGGGGCGACGGCCGCGTAAAAACACTGCCGCCATTTTCGTTTCGCGGCACAGCCGAGCGCCTCTCTCCCGCTTCACCTCACGCCCCCCCCCCCTCCTCCCACCCCCCATGCATTTTTCACGAGCCGGTCTGAAAACACGGTGTTCCCCGGCATTAAAAAGCAATTTAGCGCTCGCAGGATGAGAAGCTCATGTTATATTGAGGGCCACACTTGGCACCGGCATAAAAAATTGAACAGCTCCGTATATTAACCGAGCCCCGGACGCGGCGAAACGACGTTCAGAAAGACAACACAGATTCTTTTAGCATTACTAATTCATCTCACGCGCAGGGGGGGGGACGCAGAAATGTCCCGCGTTGAGAGAGAGAGACAAGACAAGACCAGCACAGCGTTTCTTCTGATTTGACTTCAAGACAAAAGGTAAGCCCCGCCCCTCCACAAGCCAACGAGGGGCCATTGTTTAGGCGGCGAAAACACACGCTCGCGCTCCGAGGCAAAATGCTCGACACGTGCTGAGAGTCACCGGCGACAACGCACGTTATTCTGGTCAGGTACCGAAGGAGACAGCAGGCCAGGAAACACAAGGAGAACATTAGAAAGGGGGGCTGCCATTACAAATTTCGGGAATTGCCGGAAGTGTGAATTACCGAAGCATATATGCATCGATCTGTATGCATCGCTCGTGCTGAGAGGTCTCCGAGCTCAGAGGTTGGCTATTTAGCACGAGCGCTAAAAAGCCAGGTGAGGTGTTATTTAAAACACATTTGACCTGTATGCTTAATCACCAATACAAATGTAGAGAACTTCCTGCACAAACACTGTCAAAAACCTCTGGCTACAAAACAAGCAAATGAGCCCCCCAGCAGCGTGTCATTAAAGGTCTTCTCGTCCCACCTCACCCCCCACCCCCTGCCCCCTGGCCCCCCATCTCTCCCCCACCAGTCCTCGGTCCATCCTCCCTCCCTCCCTCCCTCGCTCCCCCGCCCGCCACGTGTCATGTTTACGGCGCACCCCGGTGAAGCCGCCCGCGAGCGGGGAGTTAAATATGCAATACAGGCCCCGCCTCCTCTCAGGGGCCCTGAAGTGGCATACTGGAAAACCTGTTTGGGTTGGTTGTGATACCCAACCCCCCCCCCCCACCACCCTACCCCCCTCCCCCGGCCTCCCACCCCCAGGGCAAGGACGCGAGGCGGTGGACCGTGCTAAAGACCCCCCCCCTTTCCAACAGAGCGGCGAGCACAAGGCGCGACGCCCGCTCATTATCTCTCCGATCACGACCGACGCCGTCAACGTCACGACCGTATCCCAGCCGCCGCTCGCCAGCGACGGACGTGATCGACTGAGCGACGACTGACGAGGGAGAATCACGTCCACGCCCCACACACAGTCTTACGGGCTGCGATACTGTCTTACAGGACCTGGGCTTAAAGACATCCCCGGCTTAAGCCCAGTTACACGCAGAATTACACGCAGCGATGAACGCACCGCCATGCAAATTCTCTGCGTTAAAATCGGTGTCGCCGATAGCCGACGCGTTTTAAGACGCTTCTAAACGCCGCGTAACGGGTGTGCGGTGGCGGTGCGGCCGGGATTACCTTTGCACCCCGCCAAACGACGGCAAGAACGTAATTAGCGGAACCTCTGACGAAGGCCGATTTATTATTTTTATTTATTTTTTTAAACCACCACCGCAGAAAACTGACTAAATGAATTCCCTCCCGTCAGGTTAAACCCGTCTTTGATGAGGACTTAATTTTTTTTTTTTAAGCAGGATTTCCGAGTGCGGCAAAACAAAGGCCATCAATCACCAACGGAGAGAGAGCACAGCAGCGCCAGAGTCCCCTGAGACCCCCCCCCACCCCCCCCTCTCAGGGAGGGAGTCTGTGAGGCAGGGAGAGCGGTTCCGGAGACAATCCGCAGAGGGGAAGCGGAGACAGGCCGTGCCACAGCCAGTCACAGTAGGCCCCCCCGTGGGGCCTATTATTTCGGCATCGTGTCCCGTAGCGTTCGCCCAGCGCCCCCTCAGCGCGACCATTAGGGTGTCGGCTCCTGCCTCCCGCGCGACCTCCAGCTCTGTGATCGATCACAATTACAGACTAAACGCGTCTCTTATCCGCGGTATATCTGTATGTAGCGGTGGAGACATGAAATAGTTATTAATGGGAGCAGCTTATTATCTCATTTACAATGGTGCGTATATTCTGTAGCTGATACACAACCCCCCCTCAGACACACACACACGCACACACACACATTCATAAGGGAGGCCAAAATGCACAATGATTAAATGTTTAATGGGAAGATTTAAAATAAAATAAATAAAAAATATATATATAACCACAGGGCAAAATATATCCAGTCAGAGCATGTGTACAGTATTGTAAATGTGCATTTGGTCTCCCAGAACAATCCACTAACAACACTGAATAACAAACCAGTGAATGCACTTCTCATTGTGACAGCATAACAGCTCCATACTTTCTGACTGGTTCTGTCTCGATGTAGCTAAATATAATTTAAATTCTGCATGGTGTGTTGGCAGCAGCTAGCTAGCTGGCTGGCTATCTGCTGACTGCAGTGAACCTTACAAGGTGACTTTAGCCACACTCATCTCAGAAACGGCTGATATTATCGCAAATTTAAGATGACTATCGCCTACTAAAGAGACTATCCAGGAAGCTCTACAGGAGAAGATTTGAAGATGCTTTCAGCCACAAATGGCAGCTAGCTGGGACTGGGGCTAGCAAGCAACGTACCCACTGCACAGTTGGACAAAGCAATCATTTAAATCTCAATCAAACATTTAAATCAGAGTAAGACATTCTGAAAAACAGCCAAAGAGAAACATCTCTTGTCAATGGCAGATGTTAGATTGCTATCCATCAAACGTTAACGCAGAACTAAACTTTAGCCGTGGCGGGCTGTTTGCGTTTGCATTTTAACTAATTCTTGTTTCTGAAATTTGAGTACACTTGATTGTGTTTATGAGTAGGAGACAGCAGTTGTAATTGCGCAGTTTCCTGGGCTAGCTACACGCGACAGCGTTTTCTGAGTGCCAGGACTTGCGCTGCTCGTGGTAGTGGTGTGCGTAGCATCACACAGTCAATCAAACGGATCAAAATTAATACTGATGATGAAAATGAGACCTCGGGCAGGCTGAAGGCGCGGCCTGACCCATAAACCGAAACGGCAAAGAAAGGAAACTCACTCCGCTTTGTGGTCACTTGCTCTGAAGCTAAAAGAAAAATGGCTGACCTTGGGCTGCCCTGAGGTAAGGGTGTGTCATTGTTTGGGGAGGCTGGGGGGGTAATCCTGTCGTGGCGGACCATTTTCGGCAGAATAGGCGGCGGGGACACCGCGGCCCCGTCACAAGGACGGGAACCGATTTTCCTTCAGTGTCGTTTCCCCACGGGCGGGTTAAAGAGGCGCACCTCACCCGCCCGAGTGGCTAATCCAGCGCCTCTGAGGAGCCGCGCCGGCAGTTATCCCCGCCACTCACGCTACGCGGGACTGATCACTATCATCGGGCTAATGTGGCGACAGGGAGAAGAACCTCCGCCCTCTCCCCTTCCCCCCCCCCTCACTCCCCTCCCCCCGGCCCAACAGCAGGCTATCAGGGCCATCTGACAGACGGATGAGGCCCTCCGTCCCCCTCTCTCCCGCTCAAGCACCTCTCAGCGGCTAATGAAAACGAGGACGTCAAACCCCGGGGCGACACTCGGCCTGGCCCTCAGACGCCGCGGCCCGGCTACCGCCAAGTGCCTGCGCGGCTCGGAGCGAAGTCCCGCCGCAGATTACCCGAGACAAGTTCTCGCCGCCATCACACACATCGCCCTCGCAGCCAGCGGCTCCAGCTGGCGGACTTAGTCCTCCCGCGTCTTTTTTTTCTTTCTTTCCCCGAGCAGCCGTCTTATACAAGAAAACCTACTTGCGGGAAGTCAAAGAGCCCCAGACGAAAGAGGACGAGATTAGCCGATATATATCTGAGACGACAATAAAAGAAGGCGGCTGTGCATCTCTAAGCCAGACTGTCTTACGGCCGCGAACGCAATGCGCGTCTCCCTGGTCGACGGCGTCTTGTTCAGCTGTTCAGCTTTTACTGAAGGAGTTTATAGCCCCCGCCCACGAAGGAGTTTATAGCCCCCCCCGCCACCCCCCCCCCCCCCCTTCACCACCAGTCAAGGCCAGCACCCAGCGCCGGTCCCACCAACCGCTCGACTCTGCCCTGCTCCCTCTCTCCCGATTCTCCTCGCTCTAAGGCGGGCAAAGCCGTTGGGCGAGAGCACCTGACACCGAGGGCTTATGGGAGCTCTTCGGGGGCCCGGCGCCCCCCCGCAGCATAAAGGTCAGCCCCTCGCGATGTCAGACAAACCGCCTGGCTGTGAGCCAGCGTGAGCCACGCCGTTCGGCCGGGGGAAGCTCTTGTAAGCCGCTCAAAGGGCGGGCTTCTGTAGAGGAAGGAGGACCGGTGCCGCCTGGCCGTCCCAGCGTCCTCTGCTCTGCGGGTACGCCGCAGGGTTGCGCCCCCCACACAAACACCCCCCCTTTCCCCCCCTCTGGGCAGCCGAAACGCTCACCTGCACCCCTGCGGAAAAGGATTAGAGAAGGACTGGGGTCGACACAGGAGGCTCACAAGGACCGACCGGTGGGCCGGGAACAACAGGGACAGGGGCCAAGATGGCGTCGGTTTCCCTCTCTCAAGATTCAGGGGAGCTTCAGATTCAAAACCAAACAACTTCGCGATTAAACGGGAGCCCGCCGACTCAGAGGAAAAAGGAGGAGGAGGAGGGGGGAGGGGGGTGGAAACAAAAAGAAAGAGCGCTTCTCAACCCCCTTCTTTCCCCTGGAAGCAATTAGTTTCCGTTTAGCGCGGATGACAAATTGATCAGGCGAGGAGTCACACCTCGCGCCGAATCGGAGCTTAAACGCCCTCATCAGCGGCTCCGTCGGCCCCGCCCCCTGCCTGCCGCCGCGCGTCACAGCTGCAGATTTCAATCTCCGGATAGCGGGAGGCCGAGGAGGCGCGGCGGAACCCCGCCCGGTAGGCGCAGGCTCAGGGGCTTCTCCGCTAAATTCATTATCGCCGTGGAGACGGCGGGCAGACGATGCTGGAAACGGACCGGGGCTCGCTCCGCGGATTCCGTCCGCGAAACGCTGAAGAGAGGACGGGGTGGGCGAGGAGGGGGGTGGGGGAGAGGGTGGTGGGGGGCGGGTATGGGCGGATGACGCCCTTCATTCCAAATTGAATAAATGAAGGGGAGAATGCGGAGAGGAAATTATTTGATTAGTACTTTCAAGCTCCGAAAAAAAAAGAACCTGGAAGGCAACCAAACGACTGAAGAGAAGGTGTGAGAGAGGTCTTAATTGCAACTGTACCTGGAGACCTGATGATTTGTGACATCCTACGCGGCGTTCCTAGCTTACAATAATAACTGTTAATTAACCGCGGCAAGGACATTCTGAGTGCGCGCGCGGTCCTGAGTATCTTCCTGGTTAAAGGAAGGCGTCTCTGGGGATTGCCGTAAAAAGGGGAAGGGATTAGGATTTACGCCACGCTTTTTAATTTGCTCTGGGGTACGATGCTGCCGCCGCGTAACTTTTCTGGGAACCGCTTTTAGCGCTGTTGTTTTCCGCGTTCGTTCGGCTGCGTAAATCCGTTAGGGTAATCGGTCCGCCAAGACGAAACCGAGCCGGCGTTCTGTTGGGCGCGTAGCAGGATGTTAATGTTTTAAGCAGATGTTCACAGATGTCATTCAGCGTTCAGCGCGAGCAAACTGCGCTCGCGCTCGCGCTCGCGACGTGACGAATTTGGGGGGGGGGCTTCTCGTTAAAAATCAAAGCGCTCAACTGGAGATTAATCAATTTTGCCACCCTTTTTTTTTGTGTTTTCGAACCTTTAGCCTGTGACAATTGACCTTTAGGGTAACATTGTGAGAAAATATACTACCTCCCTTAACCCTGCCCCCCCCCCCCCCCAACAAAAATAAAACAACATAGGAGAGGAAGAAGAACAGGAAGAAGTAGAAGAAGAAGAAGAAGAAGATGCTTTAACGGTTGAGCACTTATCAGGCTACAGGTCCAAAGTTCACAATAATAAAACCCGCCGTCATAAAACGATACGCGCAATAAAACAACGAAAAGATAAACTGTTCGTCCCACGGTAGCACGGCAACCATGCCAGGAAGGAGAGAGTCGGCACAGCGACCGGGCCAGGAAGGAGAGCGTCGGCACGGCGACCGCGCGGGTCGGCTAGTCATCGGCGGCGGCGGTTTGAAAGTCAGACGAACGGCGGTGCGCGTGGGGGAGCTGGCCCGCGTGGGGACGGGACGGGACAGGCAGCGCCAGCTGAATCGGGGGGGGCCTTGTCTCCGTTCCGAAGCGCCGCTCGGTAACCAGAAGAGCCGGCTTTCGCACGCCGTAAAAGCTCCGTTTCAGTCCCTGCCAAGGACGCCTCTCCCGTTCCAGGCACTTGGAAAGGGTTGAAAGAGAAGAGTACTCTCTTCACCCAGCCCCCCCCCACCACCCGCCACCCGCCACCCGCCAACCCCCCCTCCGCCAGACACACACTCCATCTCTTTTCCCCTCCACGTTTTTTTCCGAAACATGAAGAACACTTGGGAGTCGATGAGAAGGGGGTAAAGGAGGTATGCCTTGCTGGTTCCCGGAGGACCTTCCACCCCCCTGAAACTGAAGTGTCTGTGGCCTCGCCTGGGCTGTGGGGGGGGGGGGGAGAGGGGTGGCAGGGTTCCAGCGGGCGACCATCTGACCCACTTCCCAAAGCGGAGCCGCCATCACGGGCCCAGGCAGCGCCAGAGACCCGTGCCAGCCCGCTAACGCTACGCGGCGCGTAGTTAGCGCTGAATGATAATGCGCTCCTGGTGGGGGGTGGGGAAGAGGGGGTGGGGGGTGGGGGGGTCTGTGAGGACGGGTGAGCCGCCGGCGTCGCTGGAAACTCCGTCAGTACTGACACGACACCCGAACACAACATGGTTCCTACGCTGTCTTCAAGGGGCTGATCTGACACAAAGACGCCCGCATTCCCAACTGAATCGGTTCAAAAAAATAAAATAAAATAAATAAAAAACCAACTGAAATCTGTATCTACGGGCTGCTACAACTCCCAAATACTGATGAGGAGCTGAAGTCAGTCTGCGGCTTTATGGCCTCCCGGTGCACTATAAGCGACGTGCTTAACACATTACAGAGCCCCCAGATGCGTTATGCAGATGAAGCCAGAGGCAGTATCTGTCACCGCTGCATTATTTACAGTTTCGCGTTTGGCATAACAGCCGCGGCGCGCGTAACATCCAGGCAGCGGGGCCGGGCGCCATTTTGGCTCTATCAGTATTCACGGCGCGCGCGCGGCTCCGAGAGCCGACTTGTTTCCATTATGTATTTATCACGCGTTCCAGCCACACCGCGATGTTCGAGTTAATCTAAAACAAAGGCGGGGGGGTGGGGGTGGGGAATGATATGTAAACATCGTAACGCATCACTCAGAGCTGTCAGAAAGGCAGACGTATTTAAAAACAAAAAAAAAAAAACAGGCAGTAACCGGGACAACCTGACACCTGGCCCCGAACTCGCTAATTTCCGCTGAGGTACCGCTACAGGCTAGCAGGCTAGCAGGTGGAACGTCGCAGGTGCTTACGGACTCCCCGCAGAACACATCCGTCTGTAACTCATGTCCCCGCAGGCTCATGAATTAGAAATGAACGGCGAACAGACACACACCCCCCAGGTCCGTACGCACGCGCTCTCATCAGCCGATCTCAACCGGACGGCCCGGACCGGCGGTCGAAAGCGAGGCTTTCTTTCGCGTCGAATAATTATCGAGGATCGCCGTGCCGAAGGGGCGAGGCCAGGCGACCTCATTAACTCCGGTCTTATTACTCAAAACCAATCTGACGCGCGCGCATTTTTTTTTTTTTACCCTCGCCCGACTGGAGTCGATTTGCCGCAGCCCGGCTCGCGCGTGTCAGGAGTCGCAAGCGGGCGCGCTTCGATAAAAACTGAGGCGACGCTCGGCCTAGCCCCGGCGACGATGAAACAGGACGCCGTCGGATGTCACTCCTCATCATAAAACGCGGGCGAGACAAAGCGAGATATTGCTTCGGGGGGGACTCAAACCCTGCAGCCCCCACCCCCATGACACGTCTCCTGTAAAAGCCCGCTGTTTACATCTGACATGTCATCGTTGTGACATCATGAGAATGTCACACGTTAAATACCGGGGGGCCCTAAAAGGTTATGGGAGCTGACGTCGCGCGCCTCCCAGTCGGCTGTCGCTGCTTCCTGTGTGCGCTGAGCTCCAGGACGAGGTCCGCAGGACGAGCTCGCTCGATTGGATTATTAACAAACAGACAGAAGGGGAAGGACGGCAGACGCTTTTCCACTTCGCTCGTTCCCCGGAGTACGCAACCGCTGGCTTACTGTTACACGAGACACTCGGAATAAACGCCGCGCGTATCGCATTTCAGTATTTATTTACAATTTATGTAATTTTCAGGAAGGAAAGCTGGTCGGGCAGCGACTGACTCCGGTTTCCTCGCATGAATCACGAAACCGACATCATCGGGGTTTAGCAATGCTGTTTATTTTAGCCTGCTCTTCTGTGATCACGATCTCGAGCACAATCTTCAGCAGCCTGTAAACAATAACAGCTGCCTTATGGGTGATGACACTATGAGGAATATTTTACATTGTACCACGCTACACAGTGCAAGGTATGGCATTTCAGTGCATGGCCAACTAAAGGACAGCTAATTAGGATGTTAAACGTACGTTGCTCATTGTTTTTCTCTGAATGCCATTATAGGGGCGACATAGCTCAGGAGTAACCGATGTTGGCAGTCGAGGATTGCGGTTCAAACCCCGCCTGGTTCGAAGTGTCCTTGAGCAAGACACCTAACCCCTAACTGCTCTGGCGAATGAGAGGCATCAATTGTAAAGCGCTCTGGATAAAAGCGCTATATAAATGCAGTCCATTTACCATTTACCATGTCAACACACGTACACCAAACAGGAGCGGGGCTAAGGTTGCTAGCGTAAATCACAACGGGATCGCTCAATGAAGAAGAGAGTGTCTGTCTACGGCACTCTAACGGCCTTTTTAAATGAAGTCCCCTCTCCCCCAGTTCAGCATCATTAAATGCACCCCTCGTGGATCCCTGTAATGATCTCCGTAGCAGTTGTGCTCGCTGACGAGCCGGTGTTTCCCACACCCCGCGCTACGCCGCGGTAGCAGAGCGCTAGCGCCGCTCGTAGGAGCCGCGCCGCTCTCGCTCACGATGACTGATGGCCCATGGGCATGCTGGGATGCATTAATGACCCCCGGACCGACTTAAACCCCCGCCCTACTCCTGGCGGGGTGAAGCCAACTGTGTCCGGCAATGCATTACATTACATTCCATTTAGATGTTAAGCAGTCCGCCCTTACCCAGAGCAGCTTGCATACTCGGGTACAATTCATATTAGATATATATACACACACACACTGCCTTACCTTAAAAATCGAACCTGCGACCTAAATCCCGGTTCCCTAACCAATACACTACACTGCCGCTCTTCAGTTGTAGACACCAGGTCCCCTGTCAGGAAATAACACAGCTGGTTGTCAAACCTGCAGTACCATCTACAGCTACAGGGCCCTGTTTGTAGAAAGTTTTTTTTTTTTGACTGAGCCACTTGGGAGTTCTAAGAGATATATCCTCGCAAAAAGGCCAGTGAAGCAGAGTTGCTGGTAAACAGGAACTGTGTGTCATTCCTGTCCACTTACAGCAGCGGCAACCAGCCCTGTTCCTGGAGATCTACCATCCTGCAGGCTCTCATTTCAACCCTAATTTGACACACTTGATTCTACTAATTAGCAGCTCAATAAGATCTCTAGCTGCTGAATGAGGTGCGCTTTGTTAGGGTTGGAGTGAAAACCTACAGGACGGTAGATCTCCAGGAGCAGGGTTGGTTACCACAGACTTAGAGGATCTGGTCCAATAGGGTCAACAGTGAAGAGGAAACCAGAGGAACAATGAAAACTCAACAGGAAACTGGCCATAAATTGATTCTATTACAGCGGTTAAGAAGCTTTTAATGCACACAATGGTTAATTGTGGTCACGCAGAGGCAGTACAAACGCTTTGATTTTGTGTTTTGATCTTGCACGGAAAGCGTTTTTTGGTCCATGAGCGTTTTGTGGCCATGGCTGTGACCATACGTTCCACCATGGAAGCTCACGCGTGCCTATATGAGCCAAATACACCGGTCAGTTGCGCATTCAGTTCCTGAAAAAAAGCAATAAGGTGTTGTCGCTGAAATGGGTATTGGAACAACAACACCAAAGGTGTCTCAAGTGTGTTTGCGGGTAAGTGAGGCCACCTGCCAAACATATTCCTTTCTGAGGGAGAAGCACTGGAGATGGATAAGACATCGAAAGGGAAAGACGGACGCAAACAGATGTGTCTCGTCCTTTAAGAATCCACTTGGCCGGGGAATAATCTGGTACAAACACACTCCACACGCACCACACACCCCCCCCCCCCCCCCCCCCCCCCCGTTTGTGAGAGTACACTCACATCACCAGCTGACTCGGTGCATTGTTTGAAACGCGGCCCTGGTGCCGCACGCCCCAATTAACGCACGCTGATTACAGCTCGGAGGACTAATCTGAGCCGACGCCGTTTACTTTACCGAGAGCCCGGCAAAGCTAAAGTGCCCACATCGCTCTTTGTTTGCCGCCCTTGATGAAAAAGAAAAGGCGGATATTTATTTTGTACCCCGCGTAAAATAAAGCACGCGTTTCCTCCCAAAATAATGGCTTCAATCAGGGAGCAAATGGAACTCATGCAGTCGGCTTCAGATCTTCCTCGAGGGGGGGGGGAATAAAACTCCGTGAGTGCAAATCACTCACTCAGACGGGCACTTCAAAAAATAAAACACGACACTGTCATCAGACACTGCCGGGCAGAGATCCGTTATTTAGTCTAGAACAATTACACAAAGTTATTTCTAAAGCGGGGGCTGCCCCCCTCCCTCCCCGAGCCGGTTTCTCTTCAGTAGGATCAGGTAGTCAATCTTTCAAAATCTTGCTTTTTTTCTTTTGTATCCCCCCTCATTCTCCTCCCCTCCTCCTCTCCCCCTCTCCAGACGAATACGTGACCTTTGACCTCTCGGTACGGTGGCTGACCTGGGCCGGACCACCCCCCACGGCAGGTCACTAACCTTAGGGAGTGGGGGGGTTAGGGAAGGGGGGGGGGCAGTGACACCTGCTGCTCAGCGGGATGACCGAAATCACCTCTATGGGGGGGGTTGAAACGTCCCCTCTGGTGCTATGGGGGCCCTGATCTGAAGAGGTAGCACGCTGTGGGTGGTACTCTAAACACACTCACTCACCGCCTGGGAGGCTTCCCTCCCCTCTCAGCTCCATACGGGAAGTGTGTGTGCGTGTGTGTGTGTGTGTGTGTGCCTGGGTGTGAGTGTGTGTGTGTGTGTTTCTGTGTGCGTGTTCTCCACAGGGGAATACAAGAACACAGGGAGGAAAAAGATTTTTCACTGAGGTGCTATTACAGCACTTTCCGTGAGGTTGAAGCCGACAGAAAGAAACTTCAGACGACTCACCTGCCTCTCCTGCCCACCTGACAGACAGGCAGCACACATTGCACATACACTCCACACAGGAGTCAGCACACTGCTATGACAGCTCTGTGAACCCAGTAAATAAAGGTTACCGTAAACGGACCAGAGACGAGATGTTTCAGTGGGAACAAAGATATAATAACGTACACTGGTGACCATTTCCCGCTAGGCTTCTCCAACCAAGCAATTACGAAAAGTAGTACATTTGGAAAAAGATCTGCTCAAAATACTGAATCAATTCTGTATTTCCAGTAACCCGCCAACAAAAAACAAAAAAAAATCACAGTTTTCCGGGATCTGATTTTCTCAGCTTCAAAAGTATGCAATCAGAAACCCCCCCCCCCCCAAAAAAAAAATTAGAGAAAGGAAACATTTATGTTTCCCCTCTGAGGAAAACAGAAACATCTGGGCGGTACGTGTCCAGTCGCTGCAGCGAACCGAAGCATCGCGCTCGCCCCGACACGAACCTCCACTGCGCGGGGGGAGTGAACGCCAGGAACGAGGGTTCTAAGTTTTTGTTTTGCTTCCCCCCCCCCTTCCCCCCCACCCCCACCCGCCGCCCTCCCCCTCGTATAATTGGTAATCAAACACAAACCGTCGGCGGACTTTCCGAGCGGGATTTTCGGGCCTTAATCGCGGCCAGCTGCGCGCTGATTACAGGAAAACAGCTGTAACGGGTCGCCGCGAATTCCAGAAAAAAAAAAGCGTTCTCTTTTTTTTTTTTCCCCCAAAGCCGGCCGGAGGTCGCGCCGGTCGGCGGCTAGCTTCGGAGCGCGCTCCGGAAAAGTTTCCCCCGCCTCTCACGACGAACGCCCCGACCGGGCCGAGGGCACGGGGAACATCGGCGTCCTCTCCCTTTCTCCCAAAAAAAACAGTCCTGAGGAGAGCTCGGGCTCTGTCGAGCTGCTGAGTTATAAGATTAAGGCGAAACCGCGGCGCATAAGAAAAGAAGCTACGCTGTATTTAATGCAATTTCACACTGAGGAAATCTCACGAAAAAGCTATTATTTCAGTTTTGCTTCTCAAATTTGACTTTCTCCACAAAAAAGTTGCTTGACGTGAAAAAATACGACTACGCAGAGAGAGGCTAATAAACAGATAAAACAAGGGCCAGCTACTATATCCGGGGCTTTTGGGAATAGATTTAAGGGGAAGCTTCTTTGCCCTCTGAGCTTGTATCCAGGCATGCAATGCAAGCTAAGCAGACGGGCCTGCAAGCTTATTACAGTACCACGCGCACAGCAACAATGCCTGTGTCAACAAACTAAAGCCCTGCTTTGTGATGTACCTTTTGTATGGGCCCGTGAGTTTACACACAGGATATAGGCTACTCTTCACTTGACCCGAGGTGCACTCATGCCTTTGGATTCCGGGTCTTAAGACTGCACATGTTCTGTGATGTAAGGGGGAGGGCAGGGGGGGGATTGTTGGGGAAAAAAAATAAAAAAACATTTATAAAGCCTGCACTGGCCTTGCTGCCCATTGGGTTTTAGAACACCTGACAATATGCACTGGTCCACACATAACAGTGACGCTGCAATCATCTTTAAAAAAAATTTTTAAATGCTGATATTAATGTAAGACCAGACAGAACTGAATTGGGGGGTGCATGTGTCAGACAAAATAAACTGCAGTGCTTCCAGCAGACAGCATCAGAATGCCCATGTGCATCATGGGTCTGTGGCTGAGCTCCATCCACCGCTAGTTAGGCTGGGTGAGCAGATCACAGCGTAACGGGCCACTCAACCTTTACCACTGACGGCGAACGCACCTCACCTCCCTCTCCCTAACCCCCCCTCCCCGTCCCCAAACTGAGCCCACGCCGCTGCATCCTCCGCCCGCTTAACGACCACCAGGGAGAGGGCGTGAAACGGCGGCATCGTTAGCCGGGCAACCTTTAGCCGCGAAACACAGATTAAGTCCCGCATTAAGGGCCCGTCGTTCTAATTGGCCGCTCCCCGACGAGCGGGCGGGCCCTTCATCGCCGGGGGAGGGCCGCGATTGGCTGGCTGACGCGCCGGTCACGGAGGCCGCGGCCCACCTTGACAGAATGAGCGGTAACGTGAAGCTACAGTAGCATGGATAGCCTGTGGGACGCTCAAGTGAACGCTTCATCTTCTTCATTAAAGCTAGTTTAGAGGGTAAAAAAAAAAATCCATTTTCTTTAAAAGTCCCTGGAACAGATGGAGTAAAATTAATTGTGCCATTACATCCCGATAGACAATGCCGGAGTGGTTTTCTTTCAACAGTGCATGTGTTACAAAGTGCTCTCTGTAAAAGGCAATTACTGCAACATTTGCCATAAAATAAAGCTTGCTTTAATGGGCAATAAACACAGGCTTCAGATTTGTATGAAACAGGTCTCCGAAGGGCCCCTCTTATTTGTAGTTCAAAAGTATGCCCGGGCTCGCGCGTATTTCTGCAAGAGCCCGCTTATTTTGATTTATTAATTTTTGTTTTTTTTTTCCGGTTCAAAGAGGCCACTGGAATTCCTGACACAGCACATTTATTCTCCTTCTCGTTCAGCTCTCCCACTCCCACTCCCACTCCAAAATTAATGCTGTTTTTATTGTTTTTCCCATAAAAGCCTCGACACCTCGCCAAATGCGAGTTAATATGGGGAGTATGAAGAACGGCGGCTTTGAGAAACATGACAGATATGCAAAAAATGTTGTTCGTCTCCAGATACTTTGTTAAGAGCGATACCTTTTGCGACCGGTGACAAAGCCTCACGCAGTGAGGGACTAGTTTGTGAAGTCCGTGGCCGTGGAAGGACACGGTGGTGGATCCGCGTTTCCGTACCGCGGTCATGGGCACATACTGATTTCACAGGTTAGCGCCCCTGTTGCCTTTAGTGAGGCGAGACTGAGCCGTTACAGTGAAAATCATCTAAAATCTGCTTTCAGAGCTCCTAAAGAAAGATGCATTGTGGGAGTTGTAGTTGAACTAAATGGAAGACGGAATTAAATGCGGTATGTTTTGGCCACAAGGCATGTAACACACCAGGCCTTAACCATGACCCTCCTCCTGCAGTCAACGGTGTAGGGCGCTGTTGCCACCAGCGAGAGATTTTCACTTTTGGAAATGGAGACATAAAAAAAAAACATTCTTTTTCTCCAAAAATATACCAGTGCGAAGACACTGACAATCATGCTGAAAGAGGACAATGCACTTCAATATGCAGGATATTCATGGTTTTCAGTGAAAAGCAAGACTACAGAAACAGAAGCTTTTCCACAGAAGACTATTTTCTCGATGATACGATCCACTGAAATAAGAACAGCCAACTTAGACTGTAAAACATTTCAAATTCAATTTTTCCCCACCAGCATGTTTATATGAAGGTTTGCTCAAACTATTTCAGTAAACACCTCACCTTTAAATTCTGGGCATCTGTTGAAGATAAGCTTCGCTAGCTGTTTGATTAACTGTTCTAGTCCCCAAGCAGTTACTTCAATGATTAGTTCATTGTAATTAAGTTCACTGCTAATTAGTGTTATTAATTCGTTAAAAAGGGATCAAAATGCATTAGGTTGCTCACCGACCACACAGTTCTTTCACAAAGGACTAGCAGCTAGTTTTATCCGGGGATAGCAACCCTGGCTAACCGCACCATTATCATCATAATGACACTTACGTAAGAGGTAAAACCGGTGAAAACAGTGTGTGTTCAACAGGGCAGGCGTTGAGAAAAACTGACATAGAAATCCTACTTAGTCTGACAGTAAACGAAGGTGCAATGGCTGAATTTACTTGCTAATCCCAACACCTTATTCCACATCCAAATGCATCATTAGTGTCAGTATTTCACTCGTCTTTTTTTGCAACACGTCTTGACCCGTGCTGTCCGTAATCCTCCCGATGCAATCCCAGAATGCATTTCACCGCAAGCAGGAGTCGTTAACAAGCAGGCAGTGGGGAGGCTGCCTTCTCAGCTTCGGCAGTCCGGCGAAGGCCAATAAACAGAGAACACAACGTCTCATCTCAGCCCGGGAAATCGCTCACATTTACACAGCGACTATTTCTGCATGCAGTCAGAGAGAAAGAACGAGACGTGTTCGCGGGCGAAAAAAAGCCTCACTGCTCAACGAAAAAAAAAAAACACCCATTAAAATGAAAGTGCTGTTCAACCTGAAAGTACTGATTCATCCTCAGTGAAGTCGGCTGCATATTCTACTTTGTTCAGCTCAAAGAGGAAGACGCATTCCCCAAATTTCAGCAGTTAAACCAAGAAATGCTACTGACCAAAAAAAAAAAAAAAAAAAAAAACATTATCGCTATAGAAACTGCTTTCAGATTCTTTCCGGGTTTGCTATTGCCGTGCGAACTGCGATCGCTAAAGGATTGGCGACACAAGATCAAGCTTTACATCGCAAGTCATTTCCCACCAAATCCATGCGCTCTTTTGCCTCCGGCTAGCAATTAATGTGCTTTCATCTTGCGACTAATTACTTACAGTGCATTAAATGAGAGATCAATCTCAGAGACCCTCCACCCCCCCCCCCCCACACCCACCCACCTGAAACCTTGTGAAAGACGACCACCAGAAAGGACAGCGGGCGCAGTGTTGGGTCACAGACCAAACCCTGCATGTCAAGCCTGGGGTCAGCATAGCCCGAGGTTGACTCGAGGCAGAACAATGCCCTTGTTCGCAGGTGTACAGTCAGTTAATAACGGGTACAGGTCAGGCTAGCGAAGGCTAAAGCCAGAACCTAGCCGCTCTCTGACGCCGCTAACGCGCTAGCCGCACGGCTCCTGATAAGCGGCCGCAGATACACACCGGACCCTCTGGAACATTCCGCCGTAATTCATGGGAATCGATGGTCCGTCTGATCGGGGCTTAGCGCCCGCGATGGCTAACAGGGACAGACCCGGCATGTCCAGCAGTTGATCTCGGGCAGGCTGGGACATAATAGAGATTAGGGAAGGGGGGCTGGGGGGCTGGGGGGCTGGGGGGGGGAGAGGGGACCCTGCTGCTCACAAAAGATCCCTCGCCCCGAGCCATTAGCGCAGTTCCCCGGCTCCGGCTCTGTTTTGGCTGCGCCGATGGTGAGCTCAGCTGGGTAGGCCGAGACCCCCACGGTGCCCCCATTAAAAAAAGAGCACCCCCCCCCCGAGCCGCCCTCCCTGCATCCGACACGCCGTCATCTGCTCGGCGAAGCTCAGACCCATCGCCATGGTTTCGCTCCCTTACTCATTTTTGTCCCTACATATAAAATATATATACAAGGTGGCCATGTGCGCATCACAAACGCATAATACGAAACACAAGTCATATTCAGAAAGAAAGAGTCACAGAACAGGTCAAATAAATCTACAGATTAGGTTCCTTTTTATATTCATCATTTTATACATGTAAACGTAACATACAGAGCTTTTCCAGAGAAGTTTAATATGAGGTATTGGAAATTATATGAATTATACAAAAGCAATGAGACTCTGTCTATATATAAATTGATTCACCCTGCAAACAAAATGCAAACTACAAGCAGTCAATCACAAAAAATAAAGTAAAAATACACAGTGCAATCAGCAAAAAATAATTCTACCTGCCACTGCGATCGCTTGTTGTCAGTATTTTGATAAGAGGAACATGAGGGTGGATGGACAGAGTACCCTTGATAGAGGACCCTTGTTTAGAGAAATAATGTACATGACCGATCACAAAAAATATCAACAGGGAGTGATGATGCTACGATGTACATGCACCAAACGTTCCTCCATGAGAGGATTCTGAGGAACTGGACAGTCCAGGTCCCAGCACCTGGGACATGGGCACGCAGAGGGGCGTTTGGACCTTGGGTGGGGGGGGGGCTGGTGCTGGGCGGTGTTTTTAAGGACCCAGCAGCTCATCGGCACCAGCGCAGGAGAAACAGCAGATCTTTAAAGGGCTCATTCTGGCCAGGAGAGAGAGAGAGAGAGGGAGAGGAGGAGAGAGGGAGAGAAAGAAAGAGAGAGAGAGAGAGAGAGGAGAGAGGGAGAGGGAGAGGGGAGAGAGAGGGAGAGAGGGGGAGAGAGAGGGAGAGAGAGAGAGAGAGAGAGAGAGAGAGGAGGAACCCAGCGGGGGAGCAGCCTCCTTTGTTGGGCCCAGGTTTTCTTTTTAAAGCAGGCGTTTTCTTTTTTTTTTTTTTTTTTTACGAGGAAGAGGTTTTTCAGAAGAAACGGTCCCCCTCCTCTCACCCTCCCTCCACCTCCCCCTCCCTCCCTCCCTCCCTCCTTCCCTCCCTCCCGTCGCTTGCTGCTAGCCTTTAATGAGTAGCTCGAAATGACAGCTTTAATCACTGCCTGTGGCCACCGAAAGAGGCCGTTAATGATAGAAAAGAACAGAGGGCCATTTGCATCAATCAGCTTTAAATCACTTTTTATGATAATGCAGCCGAGCGGAGGAGCGGCTCCGATGCCTCCTGCATGATGATGTTCCGCGGCTCCGTCCCTCCCCCCCGCCGCTCGGAGCGTCGCGTAAATCTCTTAAAGCCGCACGAGCTCCCCCCCCGGCCTGCCTGTGCCGATACAGGAGAGGACCCACCGTGTGTCGCCCCCGCCTTTCCAATGCACCCCCCCCTCCACCTGGATGTTTCGCGCCACAAGGTCCAATGAAAGACACCTCTGTCCTGCACGGCCAATTACTCCGACCGCGCCGCGTCCACCGCACCCCCTCCACGCCCACCCCGGCTTGTCTAATGGCGCGAGCTCTTTTCCGTCGTGCGGGAGCCACCATGTTGCGGCCGGGGCGCGGCGCGGGGAGGCAAGGCGAGGCGTCAGCCCGACGCTGTCCCGCCACGTTCCCCTCCGACGGGACGGCAAGCGCCATCGTCGCGCGCAAACGCTCCTCGCTAAGACGCTAGCGGCCGTGCACGTCTCGTACAGCACGCCTGCGGCACCGACAGCCCCTTTGAGGCCGCGCTGCAGAACGCTGCGTTTCTGAGAAAAGACGACAAAACGATAACCTGACTCACAGACTCGGCGACTTCTTGCATTAGGTGAAAAAAATTGATTTGTCGTTATTATATGATTTCCTTTTTTTCATACATTATTTACCCTCGGCCAGCCCACAGATACATATTACTTATGACAATAATCCAGAAGGAAAGTGACCCGTTTGAAATAAGCAGCAGGCCATAGCATACAAGACATCTTCTTTTCTAAGAAAACCACACCCAGGAAAAAAAAAAATCTTTCCAAAGAATTGGAAGCACATGCGGCATAGATTTAAACAGGTTCCATGTGTGCCAAGTCAAAACACTGAATATTACAATAAAAACCAGTCACAATAATCCATATTTCAGCCAGTGCATAATATTGAATTTTTGAATATATAAAATAATAAATGTTCCACACTAATGACAAATAATGTATGTAGTGCAGTAACACAATATCCAAATAGGCAATATTTAAAAAATAAAAACAAAATTCATATAACGCTGTGTGAAATGGTTGCAAACTGTACAAATCTATTTATCATATTGCATGCCAAATATACAGAACCGCACATCTCAAAATTGTTATATCCCAGCAAGACATTTATAACCATGTATGTTTTTTTTACATAAGCATACATGTTTCTAAAGCTGTAATTCTTTTAACAAATGAAGCTATGCAAAGACAGCATGTCTTAAGCAGTCAGATAAACATGTTTAAGCTGCATGTAAGATATATTACAGTACAAGATTAATTGAAATCTTAAATAGCCCAGGTCTTTAAACAATTAATGTAAGCAAGCAATGTACTGCAATAATAACTACATAAATTATTAAAATACGAAAAGGATTAACCTAGAAACCAGAACAGATTAATTTTTCTTTGTATACCCAAACACATAATTCAGGAAAAGGAACACATTGTCGCAGTGAGCAGAGGTAAAACAAGGAAATATACACACAAGCTATAAAACAAGCAATGCACACCCTGCAAATATCAAAATGCAGAATTTACTTTTTTTATATCCTACTTTATATTCAGAATTGTACTTATACATATTTTAATATTTGCACCGAGAAACACACATTTTTAATGGGCTGGCGGGCTTTTAAAAATTATTTGAAATAAAATTCATTAAATTACAGTACATCACACAGCCAAAGTAAAGTAAAGAATTTGACTATTAACTTAAAAAATAATAAAACTATCCTATTAGAAATAATAAACAAATTCATTTTGATACTATTTTAGTTAATGGTATTAAATATATATAATAACTTCATACATTGCTTACCATATGTTCTTAATTTAATTTTAGTTTAATTACAGTTAATGGCTTGCCCACAGCATATTCATACTTTCATGCCTACATATATCTTGTTTGCAAAGAAATATATATTAGGCAAGAAACTTGTTTTCATAGTCAAACCATGCAGTGTATGAACATCACTGTGAGGAACTGCACAACCGTGGAGCCAGCGATAAAAGTTTCTTTAGACAGAAGTTATATTTCAGTTACACAGCAAACAGCAACCTTCAGCCAACCTTGTGCGTCCAAAAAAAAAATCAGAAGCAGCAATTGAATAAATAAAACTTACCCTAAATTATATCTTGCTGTGACTCCAAAGGTAATCCTAGTCCATTTTACAGAAGTATAGCACAAATGGATTCACACACAAAAAAAACAAGATTTTCAAAAACGAGAAAGCCTGCCACAAGTTTCAATGACCTTGAATGTTCACAAATAAAAGGCTTGGGAGATCTTCAAAAAACCCTGAGTTTTAAACGGCGGCACAAAACATCCCAATTTGGACAAAAGACGGCTTGACAGGCACAGAATCCTCACCGAAAGACAGACAAGCATGACAATGCCCCTTCAGGCGAGCGCCTCTTTTCTCTCTTTCTCTCCTGTCTCTCTCTCTCTCCCCCTCTCTCTCTCTCTCTTCCTCCCTCCCTCCCCTCTCCCTCTCTCCCCGCCACAGATGGCTCTGTCCAAGTGTGAGCAAGACGAGAAGTGCCGTTTCCAAGTAATCCCCGAACCCCGCAAGACGGAAAAGCTCGTTACCGCGCTCGCCGATCATCACAAAAAAGTCAAAGCCGCAGCCGGAGAAAGGTCAGCGAGCATTAGGGTGTGCTTTTACCCCGCGGATTCGGCTAATTCCCCTGATAAGCATCTGTGAAACCCGACCTGTTTTCCGACTGCGCCCTAGGCTCTGTCTCGCTCGCCGCGAAAGCCCCCCTAAATCTGTCGGGAGCTAATTTACACCGCCACAAAAGCGCACACACTCGCTCGCGCTCGCCCCGACAGAACGGTCGGGCTTTTCCAATGACTAGGCTAGAACAATCTACCAAAGAATCAATGATTTCACAATGGGAGCGAGAAGGAATTCGAGCAGGCCCAAACCCGCCAGACAAGAGGGTTTTTAAAACTGACCCTTCCTTTAGATGCGTGGACGCTTTGAAGCCCTGTCATGGTAATGGGCCATGAGTTTGGGGTTCATAACGCAATCCCGTTTTCACCAATGACATTAAAGGGAAAGCGTGAAAATGGAAAAGAATTTGATAAAAAAAAAAAAAACATGGTTGCACTCCAGACAGATTTTCTTTTGGAATGCCCTTAATTTGCACTTGGCCCAGTATTTAGGATAATCTACTTGCTAGACAGTTGTTAGTCACAACCATGATAAAATTATACCATTATAAAATAGCACATGAAGCATGTAATTTGTTGCAATTAAATTACAATGAGCCTGTAGTCACAGAAGATAAATGTTTTTTGTTTTGCCAAATTTTTTTTGGTCAATCAATTTTCAATAGGAGTACCGATATTCCCTTTGAAAAGGAAAAACCCAGTTTTTATTTTTTTTATTTTTTTTTACCCCAACAAGAAAGTATTTCTTGGACGCCTTGGTGCCACGGAGCGCTGATTTATGCTGCGAGCCTTGATTGTTTCCAACGATTTTCTGCCTGCGAGCGGGAGGGAGCAAATTGATGTTTCGGCCCTTCGGCTCCTGCCAAGCTATTAATTTCGGCAAGCGCGCGGGGTCCGGCTCGGCCCGTCCGTGAGGGAGCGCTAATTAAACCGGACACCAGACTGATCGCCGGCTATTCCTCCGCACGCCAGGTGCGGGGGCTTTCGAGGGGGAGGACTCACTTCGAGAGTCGAGAAACCCTGTCGTCACGGCGATAAGATGTGATTTTTGTCTTGGGGATGGGGGGGAGGGTGGATTTGTAGCTGATCAGAAAGCGTTCGTCAAGGATTGTAATGACTGAGTCTTCATGGGCAAAGATGGGTCTATCCGCTACAAGGACTGAACTGCAGAAGGGAATGTGGGGCCAAAAAAGCACATCTAACAGGCCGCAAACTTTGCTGACAAGAGGTCTCAGATGGCACTGGTTGAGTTGAGAAAGCATGCTTAGAATGCCCATTACTGACTTCCTTATGACACTTCACGGTCTCCTTTTCTTTGGAAAAACAAGTCGCTTTTCCTCTCTCGCTTAACGCGCTTCTGTTAATAGCTTATTGTATTAATGTAAGCCTGAGAAGTACACAAACGCTAAATAGGAATTTGCAATCCAAACGGCAGCTTTAATTTTCGCCGTCGTAAAAAGACAGTTCTTTACAAGAGGAACATTTCTTTAGAAACTCTCTTCCTTCGGGGGAATGTAAAACGAAGCTGAGGAACACGAACCCGTAAGAATGCTCGACAGCACAAAATGTCTGCGGCTAACTGCCAGGATTCATATTCTTGAAAGAGAGGGCTCTTTCTGCAGTTGTGGCGTGGACCTTTCAGAAAGAGACATTTTGGCAGGGCTGTAGCTGTTTCCATGGAAAACACTCTCCGTATCCAAAGTAAAAAGCCCTCTATTCAGCTGCAGTTTTAGAAAGATTGACAACACTTAACCTGCTTGTGTTCAAAAAAAATATTTTGAGTACAAACGACAGCTTATTAAGATTTCTAATCTGTTCTAAACTGTACACTTCACCATATATTTTACACATATACTGCATGTAGACATACCTACTGTACACACAAACACAAATATACACATGTATACATATATATATATAGCATATTAATATACGCATACATATAGATATACTGTCTTACGGACATGCCAGAAAATATTTTCTGTCAGCAATTGAACAGGGAAAAAAAACCAGATTATATATTGAGAATGCAGTTTTCCCCCCCTGAATGTCTGACAGAGTGCAAACCCAGGGGTTCTTATTCAGTGGAAAGGCTCGCAGTAGCCTACACTTTGCGTATGATTTACCTTCCCACACAGCGGACCGAATTCAGAAGCAGTCCCGCTGTGCAGACCTGTCGTGCGATTTCTGTTTTTTTTTTTTTTTAAAAGGCCCTGTGTTTTACACCGGGAAACCGTTCAAATTAGCGGCTGGCTCGAGTTTTCCTTAAAACCCGCGCTCGTAAATAATCTCGGCGCTATAATCGCGCGGTGCGGAAACCAGGGCCCCGGGGCTGCCGTCTTGGCGATAATGAAAACAGCTTACTTTTATTGTCGCTGCGCGGTGATACATTCCCTCCCCCAGCCCCCCCCCCCCCCCCCCACCCCCCGCTCTCAGCTCCGACAGCTTCAATATTTATCACTTCTGTGGCAAGTAATTATTACACATCTTACAAGTCCTATGGCGGGGCGACCGGCCCAGTCGGTAACGGACAGAGCGGCTGGCAGTTTAATTAAACGAGGGTAGCGGCGACTTAATTACACCGTTTTCTTTTTTTTTGTTTTAAATTGCGGTTGTCTGGAACGCCCCGACCCGCGCTAGCGCAAATAAAAGACGTCCGCCGTTAGCAAAAACGCGGAGATGTCATCTCTCCGGCCCTGGGATGACGAAGAAACGGCGGCTACACGCCCACGTCTATTAGTAGCGTAGCGGCTGGTGGCGAAATGTCTGCCGTTTGTCTGCTTCCGCGCGAGGTGCGGCCGCAACTCCGCGCCGCCGAATCTTCAAAAACCCGGAGTTGTCACCAACCTGACCCCCCCCTGCCCCCCCAACCCCCCCAACCCCCACCCTCTTATGTATTCAGCAATTATAAACCTGCTAAAACAGTTTGCGCGAATCATACCGAGAGGCACGCCACGACTGTGCAAATGAAGTGTTAGGTTTTCGGAGTCGAGCAGGCAGGCGGGCGGGCAGGCGGGACTTTATAAACGACGCCCTTTTTTTGCGGTGGCTGGCGCGTGTGTGTGGCGGGCGGGAGAGGGCCGCGGCGAGGTGCCGGCGCGCGCGTCCGTAACTCATCCGCTAGCTGTCTGAGGGAGGCTTCGAAAAGACGGCGTAAAAACGGATCCCGAGCGGGTGCCAAAAAAAAAAAACTACAAA
>NC_057941.1:44029397-44111897 GCF_018555375.3 Anguilla rostrata | reverse complement strand
TTTCAGACAAAAAAAACATGTCATTGCAGCATACACCAAATACATCATACTTTCTGCATGCTACTGTGTGATCTATCTACTGGCAAGTGCCCCCTAATTCAGAAGACAATGGGCCTCATTCAGGAAACACGTGTATGATCACATTTTATCGTAAACTGCGTGTAAGAACGTTTCCAAGAACATCTTGGCATCTGTCATTTTTTTTCTTATCTGTATTTGTTTATTGCTGTTGCCTTATGCTAATCACATGAACAGGATTATGCATAACATTTACAAACAGTCAGCATTCATCATCTCATACACCTGGGATACGTACAAAAACAAAGGCCAGCACACGTCATAAATCCCATATTGGTTTTTCGTAAGAACTTTTTTAAGAACAAAAGTAAGAATAATTTAAGAAAAGTTTTGTGAATGTGACCCAATATCAGTTTTCTTTAAATCAAATACTGCTTGCAAGTTGCAATGGATACAGAAACTAAAATGAAAGATCTGGACCGAGTCTTACTGACTTGATTTATGACAAAACTATAGAATTATGGTAATGTTGTAGTAAATTACTGAAGCAGCTAATAGCTTAACCGAATCTCCCTTGCTTTGGTAAGCAGACCAATCAACTAGAACGCAAAACCAGACTGACCAGATAACCTATTTAACACTTCCACTAATTA
The DNA here is from genome assembly GCF_018555375.3 of Anguilla rostrata. Taxonomy (NCBI): domain Eukaryota; kingdom Metazoa; phylum Chordata; class Actinopteri; order Anguilliformes; family Anguillidae; genus Anguilla; species Anguilla rostrata. The sequence continues at coordinate 44,111,226 of NC_057941.1, read as the reverse complement.
CATGCCCGATTAAATATCACCAATAATAATTATTAGCAACAAAAAAAATACTGATTTTCTTCAGAAAGGAACATGCCTTCCGGGTGAGGTCCTTGTGTGCCCTCAGTTTGAAGGTGGGGACATCATTAACCTAATCCGAGCTAAAGACCGCGCTTAGCCCAGCGTGAAGCAGAGCGCCGCTGCGAATGCATCAGCCACACAGGCTCTGGTCAGCCAAGCAATGGGCCCCCAGAGCCCCACTTCTCCTGTCCATGACCAAAAAAAAAAGAAAAAAAAAAAGATTTAACTAGCGACGCAGCCTTAAGACATCACAGTGTAAGACGGCTGCAGTGGAATTTACATCAGCCTCTGCTTTAACTACATCCCAGCTAATGCAAAGTGGGCTTTGCTCACACCGCAGGAATGCTTAAGCTGTCAAGCTCGCGTCCCTAAATCTTGCCTATAGTACGCAGGAGGCTACGAGCGAGCATTAAGGGCACCGCAGTACACTGCACGGCTGGTGTGCTTGCAGCGAACAGTGAGGGATATGCACGAACGTGACCAAACACAGAGCACAGAATTTGGTCTTTGTTAATATTTGGTCTTTATGCACTTACTAGATCACTAGACCGGTTTCCCGAAACAAAAAAAAACGTGCTTTTTCTTATTTATTGCCATGACGACTAGACTGTTGAGTCTATAAAACGGTAGCCGTACATCATATTCCGGCCTCAACCTTTCATTAGAAGAGCGAATGGCAGTCTTTCCAGAAATGGCCAATTCCAGAAAAGGGACATCCATTAATGTTTATTTTGTAGGCCGTGCTGACCTCTGACCCCCGGTGATGCATTATGTGCTCTTTGTGCCAGCGGCGGGGGGGGGGGGAGGTGTGTGTGTGTGTAAATCCTGCACATCGGCTGGCGGTAAATGATGCGGAACAGGAAGAGAAGAAGAAGAGCAGCCCCTGGGTGCAGCAGTGGCCCTATCTGTGTCTGACAGCTGCCCTGGCGGGGGCGGGGGGGGGTCAAAGGCCGCGCCCTTTCCGAGTGAAGAGAGCCGCGCGATTCGCCTTCCGGGCGGGCTGAGTCACGGCAGGCCGCAGTAGGCGGGAAGGCTGCTCTACATGTATTACCCCACCACTCACAGAGGCTTAGTTCGGCAATTTTGTTAGCATTCTGTTTGCTGTTTTGTAGCATTTCATAAACGAAAAACCATACAGTCATTATTTCAGACACATTTACTTCTACATCTGGCATGTAACATTAAAACTGATTAAAAGTAGTCTGCAGGTGTATATGTACACACACACAGACACACATGCCCCTTGCCCCTAATACTGATAACCAGAAAGCTAAGTTACAATTCACAGTTATGTTCGTAAGCTATGCCAACAGCTTGCACTCAAATTACATCTTATCCGTATGCCAAAATGCTAAATTACAAATGAGCAGGGCACAACCCGCCCCCGAGCTCTCGCTCCTAATAGGCCTATTTCACAAGATGGCGACCAAAACTGGATGTAGGGATACTTTGTTTCCGGTTACCGTTGCTACGGACGCAAGTCCATTTCTGACAGCGAAAAATTGAGCCTAAACAGCGACGTGTGTTCTCTCAGTCCCTGATAGCTCTGCCAAAGTTCACTGTCCGATGTTATCTGCATTGTCGAAGCATTGCCAGTGAACGTTAAGCGGTCTAAACTGGACAAGGGCTATAAATTATTTTTTGAGAAGTTTATATTCGGTTATGAAGGTAAGTATAACGTTAGCTCTGGTTCACAAGAAAGCTAAATAGCTAGCTTGCTAACCACATCAAGTTAGCCGATTAAAGAGATGTTGCACTTCGACATAAATTCTTTTCTGGAGGCGACTCCATTGTGTTTTCGTAGCGTGAAGCAACATCTGCTGTCCGTTAACAGCGTCTCTGTTCCTCTCGGTTGTCCCGAAAATGAATGAATAGGGAGCCTGACAACTGTGAGGAAAAGCGATTTTGTTAACATTGACGGTCAACAGGGGAGGCAAATGCTATGTAAGTACAATGTGTTAGGCTCCACAAAATTACTTATGTTATTATACGAAGTGAAATATATCTGAACTAAGTTTTGTACTACCGTTACTATTTTGTTACATGCTGTTTGTGCTGTACTTGTTCTAATAAAGATTTATATTGCTTGTCAGGTCGCCTGTGTAATGGTGTTCAGTTCACTACCGAGCTGTTTGTTTTCATCGCTGATAAAAACTACCCACACATTTTTAAATCAGCTGATATATCTTAAGTAGGCTTGTCGCGATGTCCGTCAATACATTTTGTAATTAAAATGAACAACTAAAATAAACGTGCATCTGCAGTTTCAACATTGAATATCCAAATATGTGCTTGCTAACAAGCTAGCTGTCTAAAATGTAATTTGCTAATCATAACATAACATATAGCTCGCTAACTGATTTTATGACATTCCAAGTTCCAGCGCACACCAAACTACGGAGGAAGAGGTCTGCATGCTATTTCGCCGAGGCTCTCAACCAGGCGAACGTTTCCCTGCTCCTGTTTACAACCTTAGGCACTTCTCCAAAGCGCGCAAAGAGTACAGATGAGCTGCTTAAACTCTGAATAACTCGCGATGTCGGTGTTTGAGGTGCTTGGCTAAGTTAGCTAGCTAGATGCGTTTCCTCTTTCAGTTTAAAATGAGCAATGACAGTGTTTCCAAACGTGTTTCTGACAATGTTGTCTTGATTATATAACCAAGGGCAAAGTATTCATACACACAAATTATTATTTTTTTGTTTCTCAAAGAGTGGTAGGGCCTATGTTTGGTGGAACTGTCATGGCAGGCGCACTGCCGCTAGCCATCTTTCCCGAATATATAAATTCAATTCCCGAATATATAACTTCAATTCCGAATATATAAGTACAATTCTGAATATATAAATTCAATTCTGGATATATAAGTACAATTCCCGAATATATAAATTCAATTTCCGAATATATAACTTCAATTCTGAATATATAAATTACAATTCCGAATATATATATAACTCGGTTTATAGTCAGGCATATCACAAGACAGCCGTTTTTACTTTTTGAATAATTTCTTTTTTTTTCTTCATGGGCTACTGAGTGAGAAAAACAAGTTTAACATTAGCATCAGTAAAATTTGACAGTACAATCAAGGATAAGCAAACAAAAACGTTAAATAATTAAAATTTGAATGAGGCAATAATTCGGACTTCATTAAGGGGTCCTTATTTTCTTGGTATTAGGACCTTTCAAGTAGGGGCACCAAATTTCACAGGGAATGGCCCGAAGAGCTAGAGAAATAGAAAATAGTCTCTTAACCAGCGAGAGTTTCATAGAAACCCTTGCTGCAGCATGCGACAGAATACCGTGTTATGGCTCAATGGCAAGCTCCAGCGCACACCAAACTACGGAGGAAGAGGTCTGCACGCTATTTCGCCGAGGCTCTCAACCAGGCGAACGTTTCCCTGCTCCTGTTTACAACCTGAGGCAATTCTCCAAACCGCGCAAAGAGTACAGGTGAGCTGCTTGATCTATTTGAATAACTTGCGATGTTGGTGTTTGAGGTGCTTGGCTAAGTTAGCTGTATCGCCTACTGTTAAAGATATAAAATAATAAAAATATTAAATATACAAAAATATATAATTCACTGTCAAATCAAAATCAAACAGCCCTAGTGATTGTAACAGTTCTAGTTTTTTTCCATTTTCGTACCGCACTCTAGTCTGAGTTGGCCTGCTTGAGAACGGCTAAAAACACGAAAACAATTCATAACGGGTAAAGATGGCTAGCGGCAGTGCGCCTGCCATGACAGTTCCACCAAACATAGGCCCTACCACTCTTTGAGAAACAAAAAAATAATAATTTGTGTGTATGAATACTTTGCCCTTGGTTATATAATCAAGACAACATTGTCAAAAACACGTTTGGAAACACTGTCATTGCTCATTTTAAACTGAAAGAGGAAACGCATCTAGCTAGCTAACTTAGCCAAGCACCTCAAACACCGACATCGCGAGTTATTCAGAGTTTAAGCAGCTCATCTGTACTCTTTGCGCGGTTTGGAGAAGTGCCTCAGGTTGTAAACAGGAGCAAGGAAACGTTCGCCTGGTTGAGAGCCTCGGCGAAATAGCATGCAGACCTCTTCCTCCGTAGTTTGGTGTGCGCTGGAACTTGGAATGTCATAAAATCAGTTAGCGAGCTATATGTTATGATTAGCAAATTACGTTTTAGCCAGCTAGCTTGTTAGCAAGCACATATTTGGATATTCAATGTTGAAACTGCAGATGCACGTTTATTTTAGTTGTTAATTGTAATTACAAAATGTATTGACGGACATCGCGACAAGCCTACTTAAGATATATCAGCTGATTTAAAAATGTGTGGGTAGTTTTTTTATCAGCGATGAAAACAAACAGCTCGGTAGTGAAATGAACACCATTACACAGGCGATCTGACAAGCAATATAAATCTTTATTAGAACAAGTACAGCACAAACAACATGTCACAAAATAGTAACGGTAGTACAAAACTTAATTCAGAGATATTTCACTTCGGTATAATAACATAAGTAATTTTGTGGAGCCTAACATTGTACTTACATAGCATTTGCCTCCCCTGTTGACCGTCAATGTTAACAGAATCGCTTTTCCTCACAGTTGTCAGGCTCCCTATTCATTCATTTTCGGGACAACCGAGAGGAACAGAGACGCTGTTAACGGACAGCAGATGTTGCTTCACGCTACGAAAACACAATGGAGTCGCCTCCAGAAAAGAATTTATGTCGAAGTGCAACATCTCTTTAATCGGCTAACTTGATGTGGTTAGCAAGCTAGCTATTTAGCTTTCTTGTGAACCAGAGCTAACGTTATACTTACCTTCATAACCGAATATAAACTTCTCAAAAAATAATTTATAGCCCTTGTCCAGTTTAGACCGCTTAACGTTCACTGGCAATGCTTCGACAATGCGGATAACATCGGACAGTGAACGTTGGCAGAGCTATCAGGGACTGTGAGAACACACGTCGCTGTTTAGGCTCAATTTTTCGCTGTCAGAAATGGACTTGCGTCCGTAGCAACGGTAACCGGAAACAAAGTATCCCTACATCCGGTTTTGGTCGCCATCTTGTGAAATAGGCCTATCACATCTCCGAGTCCCACTCGCCAGCTTTGTGAGTTTGCGGACATCTGAAGCCCGGATGCGTCTGCCGCAGCGGCCGGTCCGGGGGCGCGTTGGCGGTTTTGGCGGTAAGCGCAGACAGCCATTCGCCAGGGGGGACTGAGGGTCAGACACCCGGAAACGGGGGGGCGGGGGGCGGGAGGACGAGGCGCAGGAGCGCATTCTAAAATAAGGAGGGACTGTTAACTCCGCGCTTTTTGTGAAGATTTATCAGAGAGTCGCCTTCAGCGAGAGCCGCTCCCGCCGCTGATTGCCGAGGCGAATCGCGCTCCCATGGAAACGTATCGCTCCCGGCAACACCTGTGCCCTGCTGTGAGTCATCCGGACGGAGCTCGGCGGAGGCCCGGGGAGGCGCCGCGCCGGGCGCTCGTGTTCCTGCCGCCGCCAGGGCCCGGGTTAAAAGCCCTCGCAGAGTCCGCAGCCTCCCCCACCTACAGACGGCTACCGAGCAGCTTAAATCATGTATGGGGGGGGGCAGGGTAGGGGGGGCTGCGGAGGATACCGCTAACACTGCCAACACTGCTCGGCCCTCCAGTGCCCCCCACCCCCCCCCCCCCCCCCCCCTCCTCGCACATATCTGCACTGAGCAACACTTTATTGGGGGCCGTAGCAGATACGGCTAACACAGCTCAGCCCACAAGTTCCTCCACCCCCCCCCCCACCCCACTCCCCCTGGTATCTGCACTGACCGACACACTTTATTGGAAGAGACACTGCGGCAAACCTTTCACAGATAACATTAAAAACTACTGTCAAGACTAACAAACAAGTAAACCCACACATGTGCACCACCTGATAAAACACTAACAGACAAATATGGTGAATGACGAAGGCATCTGTTAAATGAAACACTTCCCCAGGTTGACGAACGGCAGTCTCTGGATACATCCCTGGCCGTTAAAAGGAAAACGGTGAAGATGTCTGTCATTAGGGCTTACTTCATGTGTAATGTCTTGATCCCTGACTCTGCCATTTTGTTGAACTGCAAAGAGAAATTAATCCCAGCGATGGAATTCATCATACGCTTAATATCCCTCATTTGGAACCGAAACGTCTTTTCACTTGCTGCTTACCTGAGTTGTACGTCCTCACAGATAATTGTTTTTGATTGTCGTATGCCATTTACAGTAATTATGCTGTTATTTTTCTTCTACTTTGAAGAAAACGATTCCACCTTGTGCTCACTTGAACAGCTTATTTTAGACCGAAAAACAGAATACATTATTTTCCCCTATATTCAATACACAAATACAGTGCATTACGCAAAATTAATGTTGTCTGTGTCAATCAAAATCTAAATTATTGGAATAAATACAAACAATCTCCTTTTCTGTATACATAAATTGACTTTTTTTTTTTGCTCACCTTTTTTGGGAGAAATCACACGCCGTGCCATCCTGGTTTCCATATTAAAATGATCCTTCTGCTATCCACAGACACTATATTAACCTGCGATAAAAGTTCCAGCTCATCCCAGTGCATCCCAGCTCGGGAGCGAATGGAGAAGGAGAGTCCAACTGGCTCCATCTCCAAATGTGGCGTGTCACGCTAAGTCACAGTTTGAGCGAAGAAACCCACAGGAGAACACTACATATACACATATCTTCAACGTTCACAAAAGCCAGAACTTGGAGGAACTCTGAAACGGTGGATTTCAGCTTATTGAAAAGCGACCGTAATAAACTACACAGACAAAGAAGGTTTTTCTGAGCGCACGCCATTATGGGTAATATTAGGGTTAAGCACGTTCTGCGATCGGCCTTGTTTCCACTACCCTCCAGGTCACACCAAGAGAAATACGTGCGTGTGTGTCCCATGCAGTCTGCAAGAATCGATACCCTGGGCATAAACACCTCACGCATCAATCAAAAAGAAAAAGCGCACGATTCCTGCTTTATAATCCGCCCTGCAAACACGGCTCATAACAAATCTATCGACAGTTTCCTAGACGACAACGTTAGGGCAACCAACCAGGGCCTTCATCAATCTCAGCCAAAACCATCCGTTTGTATTCATTTAGAAGCTACAGTGTCAAGCGGGATGAATGTAACTATTTACAGAAGTAATGTGATGTATGGGTTCCTTTTGTTGTTTAGGTCTGTGTTGCATTTAAAGCCTGCAGGTTTTTCCGCTACGATAATATAGGAACGCTACTTAATCTCTCAGCGGTTGGTTAATTGTGATGGTGTACACATGCCCGTAACTGTAAACACGTTCTGCGCAAGTTCCACACGTTCATCCATCACTGACTCCCATATGGTTATAAATAGCCAGAGTGCTTTATCAAACTGCATCTTCACAAACATCATTCAATTTACTTCCACACAACGTTGTAATATGACCTTGACAATCAACTGCAAGAAGTCAGTTAACTATACCAGTACACCAAGCAACTAACCAACCATGTGTAGCCAAACATTTTTTAAATATTTAAATACACTGTCATAAAGGGGAACTCTTAAACCTTTAAATGTCCCATACCGAATCTATATTACATTCATTACTGGCATTTAGCAGACCCTCTAACCCAGAGCTACATACAGAACTTCAACATTTTTTAAACAGAGTATTCATTTATACAGCTGGATGTATACGGAAACAATTCATGTTAAGTACCTTGCTTAAGGGTACGACGGCAGTGCCCTAATTTTGGAATCGAACCTGCAACCTTTCCCAACCCATTACACTACACTGCCGCCCAGCATTCTCCCATGGACTGATGATGCCAGCACAGGGCCTAAACCAATCATGTGTGACAAGTTAAAACAATCAGCTTCACAGACTACCATCTCATTCGCGCTCAACACTGAAAACACCGTCCAACATCGAACCGCCCAATTACGCTAACAGACTGCTCTTCAGGATTTAGCTGTGTATGTAAAACAGACACCTGGCAGTACCAAGCGTTCATTTAGAAAGCACCTTCCCTGTGATTAATGTGATTAGTATGACATAATCTTGGAAAGGGGTCCGCAGCTCTAAGCGAACGATCTGTAATTATCCCGACAGAGGAAGTTAACTCCTGGCAAAAACAATAACGCAGCAAAAACGCCGCGCTGTATGGATCACACATCAATCTCCCGGAGCGGGAGCTGCGTTTGAGCGTCAGAGCCCAGCTCCGGCACCAGAACGAAACATAAATCCCTCCTGATTTATCGCAACGTTAATCACCAGCTGAGCACCGCAAAACGCGAACGTATAATAATATTGCGCTCGCGTGAGGACCCGGGCTACATCAAAGCACCATCCACTGCCCGACAACATTTTTACAAACGACTACAAACAAAAGTATTTACGGGAGAGAACGCTACGACGCAAAAAAAAAAAAATAAATACCACGACGCTAGTTTATTTTTGTCGGTTTATTTTTAACAGTAGCAGAATCGCCGTTAGCGTCCCTCGTAGCGCGGCCGTTTTTAATTGGCTCCATTCTTCTCCGAAGGCCGCGGAGCGTCTGCGCGGTTTAATGACATGCTAATGCAAACACGGCGATTTGTATTCCGCGCACCGGCTCTCCCGCGGCGGACGGTGGTGGTGGGGTGGGGGGTCGGGGGGGTAACGCTCTAAATGAGAGATCATCCCTCCACTTTAACTCCGTCCTGGACGCGACCGAGAGCGCGGGGCGAATACCTGACAGGCCCGTCCGGCGAGTCGATGTTGTAACTGCCATCTGCGCTAAATGCATTATTTAACTGCATCAGTACTGATTAACATTCGCTGTAACCTATGGTAATAGGCTCTGGGGGGGGGGGGGGCCCTCCTGGTCCACTTCGCCCAGGCAGCCGGTGTGTCTCCTCCTCCAGCTCTGAAACAGGCCTCTTTAATTTTTAATGGAGCACATGTTCTATTGCCTATACAAACACACTAATCTGCCAAGCATGTGCTCAGTAACATGGCCAACTATGCCGCGAGAATGCAAAGAGACTCCGTCGCTCGCGTTTCCGGGGCTGCGCGCTCGCATGTCGTGCATGCTCTTTTGTGTGTGTGTGTGAGTGTGTGTGTACGCGCGTGGGTGGGTGGGTGTGTGTGTGTGTGTGTGTGTGCGCGTACGTGAGTGTGTGTGTACGTGTGTGTGTGTGTGTGTGTGTGTGTGTGTGTGGTACGTGAGTGTGTGTGTGTGTACGTGTGTGTGTGTGTGTGTGTACGCGCGTAGGTGGGTGTGCGTCTCCGCGTGCGATGACAGGCTAATTTGGCATTTCCATAAGACGATTGCGGTACACGCGAGCAAAGTGTTTTTCCGTAACCTTTAAAAAGCTTCGTGTCACAAAGACAATGGGGCTGATTGGCACATTCAGGGATTGGCATTCAGCTACGGTCACCCGGGTTAAGCTTCAGAGGCGGGCATGCAGAAGGTTCCTGAGCCTAATAGCAATTTAACACATTTTCTGAAAAGGCCACTCGGTAAATAAGCAGCACGGTACGCCAGTTACAGTAACTTACTGTTTAGTGGGATGGAAATAAAAGCTGAGGCCACTTCCACAAGTGGCTCCGGACGACCTCCTACTGACAGAACGGCACATCTGAGAACAAGCCCGGCACTCTGTGCGCTCTTTGAAACGGCCGAAGGGCACTGTCACTGAAGACACCTCTTCAATATCACAAAGAACCGCTCACTTTCATGCTTGAAGGTGCACTGGCATATGCACCCCAGCCATGAACACTGAAGATACATGAATACCGAAGACCCTCTTGCTTAAAAGGGTGTTTTGCCATTTAAATTCCCTGCTTCATAGTCGGATGCATTAGGCTAAGTCTCATTAAGTACTGCCAGCTCTTTCTTAAAGAGAAGGTAGGTGCGGAGGTTCTGTCGCTTTATGACATCACACACTGATCAGCATATTGAGAGACGTCATCAAGCAATCAATTTTCTCAGAGGCCAGATGAGAGTCATCTTCTTCATGTTTGGACTCGACATTCTGCAAAGAAATTCAATCCACATCGTTTAACTGCATTTGATGCGTTTTTTTTGTCAGGCAGCATTCTTAAGGCTGTTCCTATTTATTTGCAATAACATTCCAGCGTCCAAGCTATGTGAGCAGTTTACAGCATCAGATACAAGTTTGAAAGCCAGTGGCCAAGGCTTCGCCTAAATGATTAAAAGTGACAACAAATAAATTTGTGCCTTCATGCCATAATCCATTCATGAAAAGCCAATCGATTGAAAGACCAGAGTGCATTACAAGCTTGTAAACTCTAGCTGGGTAACAGTAAATAGCTAACTAGCCATGTGAATGGTGTGTAATTTGCCTCACAAACCACACTGATGCTGTGTAAAATTATATTTCTTCAAAATGTCAGAAAGCAGTTATGTTGTCATTCTCGCATTGAACATAATCCTGTGGTTCTTCTTCAGTCAGTAGTTTCTTAGACACTACAAATGCCATGCTAATTTAAGTTTCACAGCTCAGGAACTATTGCCCCCTGCCCCAGCCCCCCCCCCCAATTTTTACACCAAGGTTACAGTCTTAGCCCAATGTATGATGCTAGCACGTCTATGAGGAAACTGCACAAGCCTACTAATAGGAGAGGATTTATTTTATTTTGTTAAATGGTTCAGTGCTAATTTGTTCAGTGACTGTTGCAATTAGCTTAATTACACTCAGGGAAAAGAGGAATTTCTAAATGTAAATGACAAGGGAACAGACCCAAGTCAATGAAGTGCTATGACTAGCGGCGAAGAATTAGCATCCTGACATTGGTCCTCTCCACACAAAACTGGAGTTTAAGGACTGTAACGTCACACAATGGCAGCGATCAATTCAAACCGCCTAGGTTTTAGTCATGGAAATGAACAAATTAATACGACCTTGAGAATTTGAAGACGGCGGAAGCTGTTTTTCACGTTGTCGTAATGGTAGCGTGACAAACTGCGTCTAAAAGCCCCTAGCGTCATGCCCCTTATGTCCAAAATAGCACCAGCACGCCATATTTGTTGACAAGCTCAGATGTATTGTCACTCACAACGGAACATAAATATTGACTACATGCCCGGTGCTAAAAGGTTAGTCAGACATTACCCTTGTAATGTCCTATAAACAAATAAAACGCACCAGGCAGGGAAGAGTGGGGTTTTTTGAAACGACGCCGCCGCGACGGTTTAAAAAAAAAAAATTACCTCCGCTGATGTGGGTCGATCGCGCGCGCGTTGATGATCTTCATTAATATACATGTCTCATTTTCCGGATACAGGGAGTGGCATATGGCACAATTCAGGAACGGGAAGGGAGCGTTTAGTTTTTTTTTTCCGCAATTTACTCCGGGGAGGGAAAAAAAAAAAACAAAAAAAACGGAGGAAAAACAAACAAGCGAACAGGTCCTCGCATATGGCACCGGGCTCTGGTGGGAGGCGTGCCTGGAGCCGGAGAGGAGGACCGCATTTGCAGTTGAGAGGAGTTGACTATCGCCCTAGGCCCGTACACCGGCAAACAAATAAAACATCCTCCCGCTTTCGCGCTGCGTCGAGCCTTTCATCCCGCGCTGATCCTGACGCGCCGTTTTCAAAGCCAAAAAGAAGCTTTGTCTGTAAAGCAGGTAAGAAAGAAAAAACCCCCCCCCAAAAAACCGCTCCGGGCCTGACGCTCCGCAACGCTAAAGGGGAAGGAAAAGCGGCTGGATCGCTAATGACTTTTTTGCAACAGGCGTTGTTTTTCCCTCCTTTTCGCTCGGCGCTTTGCGCCTATAAGCTCAGCTTTCGCGGCGTTCATGCGCGCGAGAGCCTCGAAAAGCTCTTCTGCGTTACGATCTAACGCTTTCAATTCCGACGCCTTTTATCGCCACGCGTGTCCCAAATAAGCCAGGCAGCTCGATTTTCGCTCCCCTAAACACTAAGGCAGTTACAATTCTTTATTGTACATTTCCGAAAAACTAGATTTTATGCCTAACCTTTGATTGTTTTTTGACTGCTTTGAAATTTGATTATATTATGTTAACTTGCCATAATATATTTAATTACATTTTAGAGTGCTTCATTCAAAATGGGTTTCATATTATAATTACATTATATCTATAACCACTGCCACTACAACTACCACTACCGCTGCTACTACGACTGCGGCTACTACTGCTGGTGTGCCTACTACTGCTAATACAACTACTTCTACTACTATTACTGATACTAGTGCTACTAATATTACTGCGACTACTACTGCTACTACTACTACTATTACTGCTACTTGTAATAATAATAATAATAATAAGAACAATAATAATTTAAAAAATAAAAACCCAATCATTGACCCCAGGAGCCAAGTTTTTATGACCACATTGAAGACAATAAGATCCATGTATGAAAATAGGAACAAATAATAAAACCCCTAACCCTAACCCAATAAAAACATGTGGTTATTAAATAAATTTTAATAACCACATAACCATATTTAAACAATTATATAATACTACCACTACCAACAAAAACAGCAGAATGTTTTTGTTGTTACTGTTGTTACTAAAGATATACTGCACATATAACTGCCTCCAGGGCCATTGGCAGAATAGATGGGTATCAAAGCACTGAATCATTATCATGAATAAATATAGTTTTGGACACATCAATTGGTCTGCCGCCTTGGTTAATACCATAAAGTTTGTACTTCTGTAAAACCATTAAAAATAACATTTCTCTTGTTTCACGGAAACCACAATATGTGGGATACTTTTGCCACTAATGAAAAACTGGAGGAACTCAACCCCTGGTCAAAGCATACAACTTTGGATGCAACTCCATGTATGTCACATAATGAGCAAGATTTAAACCACTAGGGAGCTCAACTTTTTCCCCCATGCCTTTTCCAAACATTTCTTTTTTCTTCTTGGAACCCAAACACTTTCATTATCAGTTTAAGCTTATAATACTCGGCCACATCGGAGCAGAACCCTCTTTCAAAATACACTGGCATATATTTTAGTTCAGCTCAAGTTCGCGCGTTAGGGAGCGTCGACGGGAAGAGGGAACGCGGGTTTTATGAGGGGGGGTAAAAAGCGCTTACTAGGCCAGCGTTCCGCACCGCTAATCATTAGACGGGGGGCTTCTCCAGGCGCCTGGGGTTCGGCCCCTGGTGGTTCTGTGCCCGGCTCACTCCACAGCGTTTTCGCAGGGCAGCCCGTTGCTATGCAGTAATGAGTGGGGCGGAACGACCGGGCCGGGTGAATAATTTAGCGCGGTGGAACCCGGCGGCCCCCGCGCGATGATGACACGTTACGTTAGCGCTCTGCGCTCCGGCGCTAGCGAACGGGGCGGCTAACGGCGCTTCCGTGGGACTCCCCCGGCAACGGTTGCCGATCAGCGCGAGGGAGGCGGAGGAGCCGCTCGACGACCCCTTCTCCCGTTATCCGAAAGAACTTAAGCAGCGTAGCGGGTCCAGGCACCGCTCTTGGAAACCAGAAGCTGCAGGTTCAAATCCCAGGTAGGGCATTGCCCTTGTAAACCCCTCAGCACCATATCCAACTTTAATGGCTTAATGACATATACTACTATACACAGTAAATGGGTAGTATGTAAAAATGTAAGCCATGCTAGTTACTACGCTGTAAAATGCCCAGTATTACCCCAACTCTAACAGAGCTAACAGGAACAAATATGTATTCTGCAAGAGTTGATTTGACACTGAATATTTCACTGTGTCTGGATACAGGCGTCTGCAAAACAAATAAATAATAAAAACAGAAATAAATAAAAGAGTGCTTCCGATCCTGTTGTAGAATCTCCATACATTTTCACCAACTGCGGTGCATTACAACACATACTATTAGCCACAGCCTTCAGGAGAAAATCATTTTTAAATACCTACTCCATCCTGTTCATTGCCAGACTCAATGTGCATACCCTGAGTACAGGCATATCTACTCCATCCTGTCTATAACCAGGCCCAATGTTTACCCTGTGTACAGGCATAACTACTCCTCCTGTCTATAACCAGGTGCGATGTGTACACCCTGAGTACAGGAGTACCTACTCCTCCTGTCTATAACCAGGTGCGATGTGTACACCCTGAGTACAGGAGTACCTACTCCTCCTGTCTATAACCAGGCCCAATGTGTATACCCTGAGTACAGGAGTACCTACTCCTCCTGTCTATAACCAGGCCCAATGTGTACACCCTGTGTACAGGAGTACCTACTCCTCCTGTCTATAACCAGGCCCAATGTGTACACCCTGTGTACAGGAGTACCTACTCCTCCTGTCTATAACCAGGCCCAATGTGTACCCTGAGTACAGGAGTACCTACTCCTCCTGTCTATAACCAAACGCGATGTGTACCCTGAGTACAGGAGTACCTACTCCTCCTGTCTATAACCAGGCCCAATGTGTACCCTGAGTACAGGAGTACCTACTCCTCCTGTCTATAACCAAACGCGATGTGTACCCTGAGTACAGGAGTACCTACTCCTCCTGTCTATAACCAGGCCCAATGTGTACCCTGTGTACAGGAGTACCTACTCCTCCTGTCTATAACCAGGCCCAATGTGTACCCTGAGTACAGGAGTACCTACTCCTCCTGTCTATAACCAGGTGTGATGTGTACCCTGAGTACAGGAGTACCTACTCCTCCTGTCTATAACCAGGTGTGATGTGTACCCTGAGTACAGGAGTACCTACTCCTCCTGTCTATAACCAGGTGTGATGTGTACCCTGAGTACAGGAGTACCTACTCCTCCTGTCTATAGCCAGGTGTGATGTGTACCCTGAGTACAGGAGTACCTACTCCTCCTGTCTATAACCAGGTGTGATGTGTACCCTGAGTACAGGAGTACCTACTCCTCCTGTCTATAACCAGGCGCGATGTGTACCCTGTGTACAGGAGTACCTACTCCTCCTGTCCATAACCAGGCCTGATGTGTACCCTGAGTACAGGAATACCTACTCCTCCTGTTCATTACCAGGTGCAATGTGTACACCCTGAGTACAGGCATACCTACTCCTCCTGTCTATTACCAAGCCCAATGTGTACACCCTGAGTAAAGGAATACCTACTCCTCCTGTTCATAACAAGGCCTGATGTGTACACCCTGAGTACAGGCATACCTACTCCTCCTGTCTATAACCAGGAGCGATGTGTACCCTGTGTACGGGCTCCGCGGTGAATTGAGCCGGACCCCGCGGTGCCCCCCGGGCCCCCGGCCGTCTCACAGAGCTATTAAAACGCTGATAAAAAATTCATAAAGTAACACGCTAATGAATCGGGAGAGTCCTGGCTGAGCGGGCGGGCGAGAGCGAAGGTGAGCGATGGCGCGGGCCCTCCGGGGCGCGAAACACCCTTTTGAAGATGAATAATTCTTTTTTAGGACCAGCGAGTTGAGCTGATTTATAATTCTGTTTCAGGTCCGCTGATAATACGTCTTAAATCTCATACTTCTCTCTTTTTAAAATTTTTTTTTTTTTTTTTTTTTTAATATGCGCTGCGAGTCGAAAAAGCAGGTCGACCGACTGTTTGGCCGGAACATTCTTTAAAATATTTAACGATGCTGGAACGGATTTTCTCCTTGCAGCCCTGCTTCCACCAAAAATAAATCCTGTATGGTGAATGCAGTGGTTTATATTTTCCCTGTGCTGAAGTCTAATGCTGAGCAGATGTGACTAAACTGTGAAATGCACATACACACATGCGTGACCATATAAACACACACACACGCACACGCGCACACACACACAGAGTCCACCAAAATACATGGCCTCTTACAGCAAAATGAGCATGTAAAACAATCGAGGTACACCCCACCCTCTTGAACAACGAAATAAAGAATTACACTACTTGGCCACACCATTTTGACGCAAGGTGATTCAACCTCCATTACACTACCCAGCATTTGCTCTCTGCAAATGGGATTACTGTCGATATCAACTCTCAAAATAACTACACGAGCTCACTGCTGCCAAACTGTAACAAACACAAGCAGTGAGTGCTAATCTACACACACAGCAGTTGTTCAGGCCTTACAGTTCTGTGCAGTCAGACTCACACAAAGTGCATCTTGTTTTGGCAGTTCAAAGCTTAAGCCTGATGCAAAACGGCAATGGAAAGGCGGCCATTTCCCACGGGCAGCCCTGACTCTCCTCACAGAGGTCTTCTACCTTGTCTCTTTCTGCTGGGCCACAAATAGATCCCTCTGAGAGGCAGTAGTCTGTATCCTCTTTCAGCTTCCCAACCTCAAATAAAAAAATCAGTAAGCCCCCAGGAAGCAATCGGTTAGTGTCTGAGGCCTGACATATTAATTCCATATATATATTTTCGTAAATGTTTCCACTCGTGTGGCATTGTATATAACCCCACCTCATGTCATAGAGCAATTAATATACGTGGTTTGTTAATATTAATGACTAAGGTACCTGGTAGCGCTGATTGAAACATCTCCTCCTGATTGGTGAATGGTAAACAGCTTTCTGAAGGCCAGGTTTCACAAAAACGCATCGCAATCAGAGGCAGTAAAAAGGAGTGTGTGTAAAAAAAAAAAAAAAAAAAAAAAATTCTCTGAAAACGCAAACTGAAGGTTTGGAGTTGATAATTAGGGAACATTTTTATTTATTTATTTATTTTTTTTTTTTAAGTTTCCTTTTTCTCCCGAAAGAAAAGAACTCTGACTGCTTAATTGGAGGAATCAGATTTAGTCAAGCGCCCCATCGGCTCAAACCTACATCATTAAAGTTGCCAGCTAACAAACATCAAACACGAGCCGGTATTAATGAAGCAGATGTATTAATTTCCTATTTATGAGCAGCTAAGCAACTCGCTGGCACTCTCCCCCCCCTCCCCTCCCCCATCCCCCTCTCTCTCTCTCTCTCTCTTTCTCTCTGACAGCACTATTAATGATCTTTAATGCCCCACAGGCAGTAATGGGTCCCACAGGGAGTCCAGAAACACTGCAATTTGTATTGAGGATTTAGACATAACAGAAAAAAGAGAAGCCGGGCGCTCCCGGGAGCAGCGCTTGATCAGCGCGGGCCTCCCCGGGAACGCGGCGGCGGCGGCGGCGGCGGGCGAATAATAAATGACAGCGCCCGCGATTAAATCAAAACCTTCGGCGGAAAGTGCCGGAGCGTCTGATTGTCACTAACAATCTACTGCTTTTTAACACCTCGGGGGCACGAATCAGAATGCGGCAGCGTGGGGGGGGGGGACGGGGGGTTGAGGGGTTCGGGGAGGGGGGGGATTAACTCTTGTGTTGCTGGCCGCACCTGACAATTTCCAACAGGAGGGAAAGAACAAAAAATAATAATTTAAATAGAAAAAGGGGGGAGGGGGATATGAAGACTAGGACATTTGACAGGTTTTTCATGGAAATGATTTTAAAGGGAGAGCAATTAACGGAACAACAGAGGAAACAGGAAGCATATGATCAGCCTGACGCTTAAAACCAATGACAGGTAGGCCTACGCGAGGAACGCGGAGAACGAGCGTGACTGACTGACTGAGTGGCTGAGCCGGACAGCCTCGCTGTTTGAGGCACGGCAGGTTTTCGGCGTACGTTCTTGTCGCGGCTCGACAAAACACGCGCGTCTTAATCGTTCTTACACAGAACCCCCGTCAAAAATCCACCCAGGAGCGACTGCTTTTCATGTTAACACACCGCCGTTACAACTAACGCTGATGCGTCTAAGCGCCAGGAATGGTTACATTTTTTTTAATTCAGTCAAGAGACGACGCATAAAAAAAAAAGAGACAAATTTGTGATTCAGAAACCAACTCTGCCTCCTCGCGCGTTTGATTCTGTCAACAATTCTGAGTCTACTAATCCTCCATTAACTCTGATTGAGATTAACCTAAATAAACAGCATCCTGTGAAATTAACCTACAAATTACTTATGCAACGTTCTCTTAGACCTGCAGCTTTTTGAAGCTCAGTCTGCGTGTTTTTTTAAAGCTAATTTGGGGTTCATTTGAGCTCTCCTGAGACTATTCACAGCTCTGTATGAAGGCTCGTGTGTTTGTTAGGAAAACAACAACCCTTTGCTTTGCAAAAACAGCCATTTTGCATTCTCTAATTGAATTTATAATTTATTTATAATTTTTTACAATTTACATTTATTTAAAAAGCAATTGAAACTCCACCATGTAGCGGAAATGGTCACAATGTTCCTTCTTATTCTTCAAGTTCATTTCTATGGAAATTTCTATGCTGTTCCAAAGGAGACAAAATGTATAACATATATTACTGAATTGAGCTCAACCTCATTTACCAAAAACTGTAGTTCCAAATAGATATATGCAATGGTCATTATTTCCTGAAATTTTCTTTGGGTACCACCATTTAAAAATAATACTAGCGGCCATTTTAGCTCTTTCTGCTCTCCTATTTACGTGTTCCTAAATAATGGAGTACATTTAACGGTACAGCCGTGCTACTTCCTGCACAAAGGTAACAGACGTTACAAAAAAAAACCCGAATCACACCAAATCCTGGCACGTTTCTCTCCCGTCGCAAAAAGGGAAGTGATGGCGGCTTTTTTTGTGGGTGGGTGGGGGGGGGGGGGCGGCTACCTCGCGCTTAATTCCACTTCCTCCCGGCGGCGAGGGGAAGGGGTTAAGGCGGAGCGATGGCGGCGATAGGGGGAGAGCCGTTTGCAGCTGGAGGCTGCAGATAACACGTTTAGTCAGATACTGTCAGGCAGCTGCCTGCATAATGAACTGAAAAGGGGGGGAGAGAGGAGAGAGAGAGAGAGGGAGAGAAATAAAAGAGATCTGCTTTCATTTGTTATCAGCGACGACGCGACTTAAAGCGCGGGGGGGGGGTGGGGGGTGGGGGGGGAGAGAGAGGGACGCGTCATTTAGTCCTGGCCTGACTAATGGTCAGCTCCTCGGGGGGGAACGCGGGTTCGGCGCGGAAAACCGGGAGCCGGCAGGTACCTCTCCCCCCGTTCGGCGCCGTTGCGTCCGCCGCCCCCTCCCGAAATTTCACCCCGCCGACCGACACACCCGAGCTCCGTCTCCACAGCGCTATTTAATGTGGGAACTTCACATTCTCCTCTCTCCGGCAGTTCAGGCCTGTCGCTCTAGAGGACATCAGACAGAGGACTGAGCAGGGCTTCCAAAATCAAGGTCTTACGAGAAACAGGAAATGATCAAACGTGTGTTTCCGTAGTCCGATTAAGCACACGAACGCAACAAATCATGAGTCAATCATGAAAACAGGAGATCACATCTCATCTTAAATATTTTAAATCCATCACAAAAAGAACAAGTAAACCGTTTTCTAAATACAGCACAGGTACTGGTTGCTTTTCCCCGCCAGTGGTGTAATACTAATTTCTTCTGCTTACACAGATTTGTATTCTTCTGCTTGATCAGCTACCTTCTGTATCATGATGCACGCCTGGAGTGACTTATGAAGAAGAAGGAAAAAAAAAAAACAAGTTTAGATTATAATGATATTGGGATTGATTGCACCCCACACCACCCAGATCTATCAATTTCAAACACCCCACATCGCATCGTGTGTTCCTCACTGGAGCTGGCAAAATGGGGCAAGGAGGCAGGGATTTGGAACAATCGCATCATTGGCTGCTCGGAAACCGAGATTCATTTTTGTTCCTTAAGGGTTTATGATCAAAAGAGCCTTTCCACACCCCCAGCCCTCTCCTCCCCCATACCCCCACACCCCCCACCCCCTACCCCCGTCCTCCACCCTCCCTCCCTCCCTCCCTCTTTCATCCCCCCAGCCTACCTTGATGATTTACAGCCGGGGCTCACGCGCCCCTCTGAATTGATTTCCTCGCCAGGGCGGCTTGCGCCAGCTCTTCTGCGGGGGCCATAACGATCATGCTCCGGATCATTAGTCTGGACCACTGTTTTCCATCGCCCGGGCGACCGGGCCCCATACATCTTCCCCCCCACGCCCCCCGCGTCCCCGCGCCCGGCCCTAAGCGCTTCCTCCTCCTTCCGCTTTCCCCCGCCCCCCCCCTCGCGCCCCATTCGTCTTCCGGGCCGCCCCGGGAACGCATTTATTTAAGGGGGGTGGGGGGTGGAGGGGAACGACGCCGGCGAACATTTATGAGATGTTCTCCCGGTCCCTATTCATGCCCCCCCACCCCCCTTCTCACCGCCTTCCACCCCCTCCCTCCGCCCCTCCCTGTGACCCACTCAGCTGGAGCCGCGGCACAGGTGTGCATCCGCGGAGGGCGAGGTCTGAAAACCCAAATCGCGGTCAACGAGCCCCCTCTCGGCGGCCGCGAAGGGGCGCGGGCTGGCACTGATTAGCCGGGTAATAAAGAAGGACCCCGCCATCGGCGCGGGGGCGGCGGGATGCCCATTATCCCATTACCCCGGCCCCCCGGAACAATGCGCTCTGATTCGCCACCGGCGCTCCTTGACAATGAGGAGAATGATGCGCCTGATTGGCCTTCCTCAAGAAATTTATTTTTATTCATTTAAAAAAATAAAAAAATAAAATATGAGCCACCGCCTTTCTTTCCGCGCTGAAACGTTGGTCCGTTTCCTGTATTTTCGAAGCAATTCCCATTTGCCGGCAACAATAGGCTGACTCCCGGGCTCCGGGGTAACGCTACCCAAACTGCTCGCCGCTCTCAAGGACGTCGGCCATTTTGGTGACACTGTCGATCCGCTGCTTTTCTTGGTTCTTCCCGCGGTAAAAATCGCCAATTAAAATGTGTTCCGGCTGCAAGCTCGAGCGGCCTTGACGAGGCACAGAAGCACTCCTGGCTCAATCGCACTTCCTTGTCTTAGAACCTTGCCGCCGCGCTCCTTCCACGTGACGTTTAACGCGCGGCTCGCGTTTCTTTACTTTATTTCCCCGACACGCTAACGGTGTGCTAACAGAGCCGCGATTTATTAGCCGCTCTCTCGCCCTCGCGTTAGCCTTCCTCGGCCGCGGGTTTTTTCTCGCCGCCATCTTTAATTCGCGTAAGGAATTAAAACCCGCGTCACCCGCGTCTCGGAGAGGAGAACCGTACCCCGCCCCGCCCCGATTTCAAACCTGCGTTTCGACTAAACCGCTCATAAAACTTGAACGCCGTCGCTAAGCTAACGGCTCTTCCCGGTCGGGGGCCCCGTTCTTCTTCTGTAACTTTCCGTTCCCTCTCCCCCGCCCCCCCCCCCCCGCGCTCGCTTGGCAGCCGCGGCGCGCCTCCTCGGCGAAGGGCCCCGGCCTGGCAGCGGGCGCTGGCAGCCCTGATTTACGGCGGCGTTTAAGTGAATCTAATAAGGGGTGCGAACGCGCCCCTCGCTCCGCCGCGGCGAGCCAGCGCTCTAATTACCCGCCGCGCTTTTGGCACGGGGCTCAGCCCGCGCTTCTCCGCCGAGCTCTTAATCACGGCGGATCAGTTCGGATAAATGAAAGAGAATCAAAACGCGCTCGCGGTTCCCTCTCAGCCCCCCCCCCACACCCCCCGCCACCGCGCACGCCGTCCAAATGAGCTGAACGCCGTCCAGGAACTGAAGTTTTTTTTTTTTACTGGAGAGGGCCGGGTACGTCTGGGGAGGGGGGAAAAAAGGGGGGGGGGAGACGGGGAGATCAAACTCTGTTGTATCTGGAAGCGGCGTAGACGCAGTTGGAGGTGGGTAAGCTGAAGTGGGTTGGGGTTGGGGTGGGGGGGTTTGATTGTACGTTCCTCCTGAAACGCGCGCTCCCACGAACGTAAACGCGCGCTTTTACCCCCTCCGTTTCTGGTGACCCGTGGAAGAGGAGAG
The DNA here is from genome assembly GCF_018555375.3 of Anguilla rostrata. Lineage (NCBI taxonomy): Eukaryota > Metazoa > Chordata > Actinopteri > Anguilliformes > Anguillidae > Anguilla > Anguilla rostrata. The sequence goes on along the minus strand of NC_057941.1, from coordinate 44,089,417 downwards.
CGGTGAATCTGCCTCGGCGCTTTTTCGCACGGAGCTGCTGCTCACTGCCGAGCCGCCCGAGCCCAGCCGGTGGAATTCGTAACGGGCTGCCAGGTCTGGCTCTCACGTCTCCATGCGCTTTGTTCTGTAAACTTTCGCTGACGAGTATATTGCCATGACTTGCATTGCCGGCGCATTAAAAAAAAAAAAAGCCCCAGATATATTCCATTAATAACATTAACTTATTATCTGGGGAAGAAGAATCTAGAAGACATCAGCCATGGAAGACATGGGTTTGCCTCTGGGGGACGCCCAATACAAAGTGCTGAAACAACATAATTCGCGATGCTGCCATGTCTTGTGATGTCACTTCCCCCCCTGACAGCCACAGCCTGACAGGCTGATGGGGAAGTGAGGCTTGGGGGGGGGATTTGAGGCACGGAACAGCGCTCGACCGGAATTTGTCTGTTTTCTTTATAATTCCGGCTTTTATCTGCGGTTTGACCTGTCATCAGTAATCAAGGTGTAGAGAACGGGCGAGAGCGACGATAAGCCCGGCCTGTCAGAACCCAGAACCAGACTGCATACAGATGCCTCTCCTGCCTTCTGACATTCCCCCGGGAGAGAGGGAGAGGGAGAGAGAGAGAGAGAGAAAGAGGGAGACAGACAGACAGCCCCTCCAGGGGAAGAGAGGGAATGAGAAAAAATGATCACCGGTTTTTTCTCTTCCCTCTTTCACTGGAAGGCACCGCTGCAGGAGTCTGTCACCGTGACGATGACAGCGCTGAGGAGGAAGGAGCAGACGTCTGAGCCCGAGAAGAACTCACACGAGTCCTGCCACCCACTGAAGGAGCACACAGCCATCCACAATAACCGTTTGATCAGCAAAACTATATATAAACTATATATAAATATATAATATATATTTCAAATTTAACAAACTGCATATGCAGGGCTATTACAATGGGTGGTAACAGCCCTGCATATGCGGTTTGTAAAATCATATTATTATATTATTATGCTATTACCACCCATTGTCTGGCCAAACCAGAGCTCATTGCTTCCGTTTATAATGTCACAACTGTGGAGGTTGATTCACTTTTAAAATGTAGATGGTCATTTTTTCCATTGCGCAGGTTATTTTTTGTTATCCCATCGTCAGCTTCGAGTTGGACAAAGCAAACGGAACCAGGAGTACCACTCCATCTTCATTCCGCGCGTTGTGCACACAGTGTTCATACGAATTCAGCAGTGCAAACAGAAGTTGAAACGTAAGAGGCAAACATTAATCTTTTTCCAGACACTCCAATAAATAAAAAATGGGCAGGTACATTACGCTCGCCTTTGAAAGGAAGTCAACAACAACAACAGCAACGAAACAGCACACTGAACACCTCCACAGCTGTAGTTATCTGGGAGGACCGCATTCGCGATGGGTTTCTGCGAATCTAGCGAACGCAGCGCTTCCGTGGTTAGCAGAGTCAAACACTCTGTTAATACTGGTAAATGGTAAATGGGCTAAATTTATATAGCGCTTTTATCCAAAGCGCTTTTATCCAAATTGATGCCTCTCATTCACCCATTCACACACACACCGACGATGAAAGGCTGCCATGAAAGGTACCAATCAGCTCGTTGGGAGCAATTAGGCGTTAGGTGCCTTGGCTCAGGGAAACTTCGACACGCCCAGGGCGGGGGAATGAACCGGCAACCCTCCGACTGCCAGACAATCGGTCTTACCTCCTGAGCTATATCGGCCCGACATGGTAGAGCATGATCAGGGAAGTATATATAATTGCACACGATATGCCGCCTCACCTTCACAGCCGTTACGCAAACAAACGACGAAACGAGCGGACGAAGGAGCCGTTCGCCGTTCAGCTACCCAGTTACCCGGCTCTGCTGAGCATTAAAGCTGGTCCGGACGCCTTAAAGCTTAACGACGTAATTCAATAACGACGTCAGAATCGCACCTGTTCCCCGCGCACCTCGCCGATGGGCCGCACTTTTGACGTGACCGGGGGGGGAGAGACTGGGCCCGTCGACTCGGCGTTAAAACAACGCGCTGTGACCTTTCGGCGGGGGCTAACCGTCGAATGCCCGCCGTGGCCCCCGTGCCCGGAGAATAACGGCCGCGTTTCCTAAATAACCAGACAAACCATAAATAAATCACCCGTGCGAGGGCTATCTTATTAGTGCCTTCTCCTCCTTCCCCCCCCCCCCCATCACCACGGTTTCTCATTTAACATGGCGGCCTTTTTCGCCCGCAGTGATCCGGTGTAAACTGGAATTTGAATGCGCGCTCGTTCCCGTCATCTCGCCGCGTCCCCGGAGAACCTCCGCCGCCGCCGCGGAGAGGACGCAGACGAAACCTGCGACACGCGACTCATCTGATATTTCGTTTGCGTTCGACGCGCGACGTTCGTTTGATTTACGGACGCCGGCCGCGCTTAAATTAGCCTATTTGTTTTAAATCTGCCGCGTGCCGTTTTCGCAAAAGGGCGCCGCGAAGGCGGGGTTTTTCAGGCAAGGACATTTACCGCCCAGAAAACAACGGCACTTTAAAAAAAAATTGAAATGACAGCATGCGTGTGAAACGTTGATTAAAATGCATGGGAATGCACGTATAGTGCAAGTACAGCCTGGCGCACTGGGTGGGCCTCATCAAGAAATAGTGCAGATCTGTATTACCGTACAGTACGCGCTGCAGTAGCCACGCTCCTCGTAGTGCAGTTAACCTGCGGAGATTGGGCCGTATGAATCGTCTTAATTAAATTACGAATGGGCGCAATTCAACATATTAAACGAGCGGAAGACCACACAGGAGGGAAAAGACGCAGAACGAGGCATTTTCGCCGGCTCGGACCTTCCCGGAAAACGTGACGTGGAAGAGGGCGGGGGGAGATAAATGGATTTTAAAAATTAAGCCATAAGGCAAAAAAACAAACCGTCTAAAAATGAATTTAAAACGGATGCTCCACACCGGCTCCCAGGATGTAAGGAGCCCTTTCAGAATCGGATGGCGATTAAATGGCGTAAAGCTACGTCGCCGTGACAGCGTTCCGCGTCTTAATGGCGCATGGAAACGGAGAGAAAGGGCCTCCCCTTAATTACAGAATTTGGCGGTGACAGCGGCCGCTCCCCCCTGATTTCGCCGCCATCGGCTTTCTTAGCAGATCCGTCTCTTAACAACTCTCTTTGCACCTTCTCCGCGTCCCCGGGGGCCTAGCCCCCCCCCACCCCCCCCCACCCTCCCCACCCTCCCCCCCCCCTCCCCGCGTCCACCCTCCCGCACACACCCCCCCGCCAACCGCAAAGGCTTCTCAAGGCCAGTCAGAGCCTGCCGTCCCTGGGGTGAGGGTGAGGGGTGGGGGGTGGGGGGGAGCGCCGGAGGGGGGGGGGCCTTGTACAAGCCGAGCAGGGAGGAAACGCAGCGCAAACAACAACCCCTGTTCATTTGTCAAATTTGGCATGCGCACTTCCATACTCCATCAAACAAAGCCCGGGCTAGCTAACTCATTTCCCTCTCCCAATTACAAATTAGTCCATTAGGCTGTCTGCAGTAAGCCCTCTGCCGCCTCCCAGTAATGGCTTGTGAGATTTCCATCATAATCGTAATGGCTCCCAGAGCAGCCATGAGTGCAGATGGAGGTCCCTCATAGGTAATGAGCTATCACACTACCAAAGGGCACGTCTTTGGCTTTGTTATTTAGACTAGTACGTGCGCGTGTGTGTGCGTGCTCTCTGTGTGCGTGTGTGAATGTGTGTGCGCATATGCATGTGTGTGTGTGTGTATGTGCTCTGTGTTTGCATGTGTGAATGTGTGTGCGCATATGTGTGTGTGTGCTCTGTGTGTGTGTGCATGTACAGTATATATGTGAGTTGTGTGTGTGGGTATATGTGAGCATGTGTGTGTGTTTGTGTTTGTATATGTGCGCAGGCGTGTGTGTGTATGTAAGCGTGTGTTATGTGTGTGTGTGTGTGTGTATGTGCATGAGCATGCGTGTGTGTGTGCACGGGGGGGAGCAGCAGGGGTGTGCTGACGAACGAGAGAAGCAGGACAGAGAGCTGAAGAGAGGAGCCCAGGACTGACAGGCATCATGGAGTGCGTTTCTGCACTGAAGCTGCAGATAATCGTCACACAATGGCGAACCCTCACAGGCTAACTGAAACGCCAGTCCAGCCTGCGCAGCCAATGACATTCCTTCTCCTTTTTCATGGCACGCCCAACACAAATGTCCTTAATGATGACCCTGTACGCATCAATCACCACCTGCTATTCTGTGCCTGTCAGTTAATCACAGAACAGCAAACTATCTGTGTTTTTGGGCAGTTATATTATTGCTTTCTTTACAACCCCTCAGAATCTCGAGTATACTGCACCGCTTCATAGCCACATGACCAGTGTACATTACTTCAAACAAATGACCCTGGCAAAGATTCCGCCTTGCAATTCATTACTCTAAATAACTAGGGATTGTGGGTCATATTACATTTGTAAATGTATTCCAATATTGCTGCCATGGACTGTGAAGAAAACGTAATGTTCATAAATAACATAAATAACCTGAACATGATCAAAGCCGTGTTTGCATACAAATGTGTGCATTTGGTTTTAGCTGGCCGGGCCACAGAGCGTGCTTCAAATGAACGCCTATTATGAACGCTGGCCATTCAAAAATGCTAAACGATATCGCGCAATGCCGGTTTGGCTCCAAGAAGCTTACATAAAAAAGAGCAAGCTCTGGTGCTGAAATTAGGATTTATATGTTTCCTAAAGCGGTTGTCTCATGATCAGGACAGAACATCATCAGTTCAGATTATTAGGTTTAATAAGAATAATAATAATCTCCGTATGCCCGAGCTCGAAGGAACAGCAATCAAACCGCGTTAGAGAACAAATCAGCATTCCGATGGAAATCAAAATTCATCTTTACCAGGTTAAAGACATAATAAGGCCCTGAAAGCTTCAGCAACTTTTCTTCTGTGGGGAAAATAGGCTCTTAAGCAAATGCAGTCATACCGTATGTTCCTCCAGAGACACTAGATTACTACAGCCCCTGAATTATTAATAATAATATTCATCCCTTTGTTCATTTCACAGATGAACTTCCATACAATAACCCGCAAACATACTTGTCAAAGACTAATTCACTGCCTTGCAACATTTCATTTTTGCAGGTCTGTGAAAGCTCTTGGATTGCAGGTAATACAAACAAATTTAAACTAATAATATAGGCATGCACAACGTAGATAACAGGAAGAGAAATATTTCAGTGGATATCTGAATTCTGTTTTTCAGAGGGGGTGGGGGTGGGGGTGGGGGGGGTCTGTGCTCGCAATGTCACGCAAATTAATTGATTATACACTAAATCTTATGGGCTTGGGGGGTTGTCAATCACGTGAATAGGTAATCGATGGTCTCATAACTGGCGCCGGTGAGCTTTGAAACAAGGAAATCAACACGCCCACTAAAACGCTTTTACCCCCAACACACTCAAAGCACCGTTTGCCGCACGTAGTGTTTGTGGTTTGATCTGAAGTGTGACCTCATTTTTTTTTATAACGGCTCCAGTAAGCGCTCTGTACTGACGTGCCTCCACTGCAACAGGCCGTCAGTTCTTCAGAGGAATTACAGCAACGGCGGTTATCACCGTAAAAGCGATAGTTCAGTCATTCCATTACACGATTTCTACCTCCTAATCTCCGTTCATTAATCTCTATATGGGACGCGGCTATCTGTCTGAGGAGGCACTTTCCCCCGGATAATCCTTCCCAGAAGCCCCCAAAAGCTACCAGTCAACCCGCAGCAGCTCATTTGTACCCTGCCGCCTTCTCATCCGACGCCTAGGACGGGAGGAAATATATCCGTGAGGAACTAGAGGAAGGCTGACGTCTAATTCCACAATTCGGCTCCTCTGTCGACCCAATTCCACGTGCTTCATCATCTTAAGCGCTCCAACGTTACCATAACGTTAAAAAAACCCCACCGATATTTAAGATGAGACATAGCCTATTCCTTCTGCAAAGACAAAGTTTTAAAATAAATTCAATGTAATGTGTAGATTATTCACATTTAACAGCTCAATTAGCCACCAGCGCAAATTAAAACGAAATACCATTATAACGGTAATGTAATGATAAACTGCTCCCCATTTAATTTGCCAGATAAGAACCCAGGCGCTGTCTGTTCACATTTTTTTTTTATTGTTAATGTTATTCGAGCCCTGTGAGGTAGCTGGATACAGTCAACGTGTAAGGTCTCAGCTCAATATGGTGACCTCATAAATAAGCAATGAGCTTAATAAGAGACGTGTAGCTCCCATGGGAACGCTACCCGTCGAGCTGGGAATTGCATTTAATTTCCTTGGGGCCACCTATGTCTTGTACACATAATTAGCGAGTCGACCAAACAACAATTTTTTTTTTTGTGTGTGGTGTTTTGTCAATAAGCCACTTGGGAACGGTCCACGCACAGCCGAACTCGATTTTCTCTGACCCAGCGGTGACAATGGAAGGTAGCTTAATTATCGTCCCCCTAACAAGAACGCTGGCTGGAACCGGCTGGTCTCCTGGAGTCGCACACATCCGCCGTTTACACCCCTCCCGCGGTCCAAAAACGTAGTGCAGCGTCACGGTCGCACTGCGACAGTATTACGGTCACGCTGGGTCACCCCAAGCTGATTTTTCAGCGCACCTCATCATTTAAACGACGTCCCGCGTTTAAGAATCGAAACAAGATCACGAACCTTACGTGACCAAAAACTTAGAAAGATTTTGATGGCAACGTACAATGCAAAAAAATACCCTCATAGAACCAAACGACTGACCGTGTGTGGAGAGAAAGATTCTCAGAAACCTTACTACGTTTGAATACTTAACGAAGGAAAAGTAAATAGTGAAAACAACAAATATTCTAGAATTCGTACACAGCTGTAGATATACCAAGGACTTTCATATAGTAGCCGCCATTGTCTTCACCTCTGTAACACCTCGCATTGAAAACTCCATGTCTTGTCACTAGAACCACCCCGCTTCACTGAGAAATATTTACGCAGTGGAATAGTTTTAGCTATTCTTTCGTTTAATTCTGCTATAACAACATTCACTGTCTTAGAAAGCTACCACAAATGAAGTAAGACTCTCCAAATCTGAAATATATTTCAAAAAAGGAGCCTCTTAACCAGCGCTGCTCGGCCCTGTTCCTGGAGATCTGATGTCCTGTAGGTTTTCACTCCAACCCTAATTTGGCACACCGGATTCTACGAATTAGAAGCTCAACAAGATCTGTAGTTGTGGAATGAGGTGTGGCTTTATTAAGGTTGGAGTGAAAACCTACAGGATGGTAGATCTCCAGGAACAGGGTTGGGCAGCCCTGCTCTTAACTATTTAATTAACTGGCCCAGTGCAACCTCAATGAGATTCAGTGCATCCTCCACAGTAACAGCATTGCTTGTTTACTTCAAACCATGAATTGCAGACATTTCTCACATATAAAGTAATGTGAACAAATGAGTCACGAAAGAGATATGATGATGAATGGGTAGACTTTAATATGCTTACTATAAGGGTGAAACATAAAACACATGAACATAATATATAATAATCAATGTGGGTAAAATACTCCTTTCAACAGTAATACTGTATATACACATCTAAAAACAGGAACAGTGCCTCTTCAATCTAGAGATCCTGAGAACGAAATGACACGTTGAAAGCGAGGAGGGAGCGCAGGAGGGTCGGTGTTCGGCGGAACATCCCAGAAAAAAAAAGAAAAGAAAAGAAAAAAAAAAGAGGACACACTCAATTCTGCAGTGAGTGCCAACAGAAAATCACTGAGTTCAGCCGGAGCAATGAGAGGCCAGCGGCTCGCAGCGGAGCAATTGGCTGGCTGGCGCGGCCCGAGCATAGGTGAGCCGGTCTTGACAGACATCGCACCTGCGCGAGTGGGGGAGGGGGGGACTGGGGAGGCGGCGGGGGGGGGGGTTTAACCTTGAAGAGTGTCTGGGAAATTGCTTTCCGCAGGGAGAGACCGCGCTCCGACCACACAGTAAATTGGGGACCAGAAGACCTCCATAACAACAAGAGTTTTTTTGAGAGGAGACGGTTCCCAGGGACGCCCGCCCGGCCCCGGACCCGGACCCGGGGTCCGACCGCATGCATTATTGAAGCCTAGTAACCGGCGGCAACGCTCGCTCGTAAATAAACATGAGCTCCGGTGCGACAGGAGGGCCGCGGCTGGAGTCTCCGCTTCGCCCGGCAATTTATCAGCTTCTGCGGCGGACCTGACGGAGATCTTATCCGGTCCGTTTCGGATTGACGAGAGACGCTCTCGCCAATTAGCTACGACTACGAAACTCATCAGCAATCAAGCCTCCAGAAATTAGACCGCTTTACGAAGCTTAGCCGGTCCCCCTGATTAAATCTCAACCGCGCTTGGGCAAGGTCATCTCGTTTTTTTTTTTTTTGTTTTACGTTTTTTTTTTTTTGTCGTAAAACTTTATTGTTTGTGTGGCGACGCTCGTAGCGTGAAAAAAAAAACACGCGATTCAACCGAACGCTTTCTCTTTCCCGGGTCAAACGTGCCGGAGATGTATTTCAGGGGAGAACGTCGCATTCAAGCGGCATATTTATGAACCTTGTGCTTATTGAATTATTTCGCCGCCGAGTTCCCCCTTTTCTCTGGGAATTGAAATGGTGGCACTGAAACATTATTCACTGTGGTATATTATTCTTTTATTTAATTTCAAGGACTTGCCAACCTTGTCCCATTGAAGCATTCATGTTATTACCTTTTTTTCTTGTCGAGCACACACTGAAGGGCAGAAGCAAGTACTCTTGTATCAAAAGAGTCAAAATAACATCAGAAGGCTCCCCTAAAGCCAGCCGTTTTCCAACAATTCCTGTCAAAACCAATACGAAAATTGTCCTTCAGGCATTATTATTATTTTTTTTCCATATCAGCCATCAGAACAATTTGGTTGCAGACAATAAAAGACACTACTATCCAAGAGACAGTGGATACAAATAGAAATGTTCTCACAAATTTCTCACATTCAATAATTTCTCACATTCATATATCATAGAACGCCATACAATACATAAAGAATAAATTACTGGACAGTACAATTGTTGCTAAAAAAAACACCTAAGGCTTAACTACTAAACATTTTACACCTATGAGGACAGTCTGGTCTATATTCAATTGGACGTGAGCAACAGTATTTTTAAATACAAACACAACTTCTGAGAAATAGGCTATATTTGCAATTAAACGTATCGCTTCCCAGTTGATGTTGTCATTAGGTTGTTGTGGTAAATGACAAGAACAGAAAATAGATGTTTTTATTTATTGTTACGCTGAAGTTATTACTACTCTATCTGACCCAGCTAGCTAGGTAATCGGTAACCATTTTTTAAACTGAATGCTCATATTTACCAATGGTGTCATTTTCATAATATGAATATAAAGTTTCAATGAAGTATTACTTGACGAATGAAAAAAGAATGACACAAAATACTAACAATATGAAGTTAATCAACAGACACTTTGGACACTATGCTATGCTATCAATTTGGTGAATTGAACATAAAATAGAGAGGGTGTTAGAGGATACCATCAGTGTATCAAGCCATAAAGTGTAAAATTCCTATCTAATTACAACAGATTTATCATGTTCCATGGACAGAAAAAGTAATAAATCATGTCTGTCCGCTAGATCATGTTAATGTTAATGTGGACACTGCACTTTCAGTGATAGCAAAACATTTAGGGTGCTATAAGGGCATTGAAATTTAAGCACCTCTGGATCAAATTTTTTAACAGATGAACCATAGACCAGTGGTAACCAACCCTATTCCTGGAGATCTACCGTCCTGTACGTTTTCACTCCAACCCCAACAAAGCACACTCCTCATTCAACACCTAGAGATTTCGTTGAGCTGCCAATTAGTAAAATCAGTTGTACCAAATTAGGACTGAAATGAAAACCTACAGGAAGGGAGATCTTCAGGAACAGGGATGGTTACCACTGGCAGAGACACAAGGAGACTAGTGGGAGGGAGCCCAGCATCTACCATTGCCTTAGACTACAAGACCCAGCAGCACCCATTACAAAAAGTGCTCCTTCCTGCAGAGATGCCTGGAATGAGGGGAGCAGCAGGGGGGGGACAGGGGGGAGCACGGAGCGCACCGCGAATACGAAGGAATCCTGAAGTGGGACCGAGGAGTGCGGAGACTGTAATTGAAGTCACGCGTTCAGAGGAGCTCATCGTCTCCGCTGACGGCGCCGGCAGAGAGGCGTGAGTACGGGGGGCGTGGCCGAGCGGGCGGGGCCAACCGCACGAGGCGGGAGAGACCGTTTAGAGACCGTTTGAGCCGAGGCGCTACGCCGCGCGTGGAGGAGGCGGGGCTCCGGGCTCGCCGGGGCCGGGTTCGAGGGGGTCTTCGGTCGCGAAAACGCGGCCGGGAGGGTCGGGTGGCCGCGTTGGGAGCTGCGGGTTCTCCCAGGGCAGTTTGGACAGGCGCCAAGGCTTGCCAGTGCGCCCCCTGTGGAGGAAGGCCTCCTGTACCCCCGTTCCCAACACAACCTCAACGGCGCTCCCGGTGGCCCCTTCCTGTGGGGCGGGGGACGGACTGTTCCGGCGTGAAAGCTCTGCAGATCCGCAAATCGTGCGCTCATGTAGCCTAGGTGAGGCACAACCCAGTCAGGTGACAGACAGCGACAGTGACTTCTCCAGACCCAAACCTAGCGTGTTGGCATCCGGGTAACGCAGCGGTGACAGAACCAGGCTCCGCCCGTTCGGGCGAGGGCAGGGACCGGAGCCTCGCCGGGCTACGTGGGCCGCCGCGGAGGGAATGGCGAGCTGGCAGGCAGGCAGGCAGGCTGGCAGGGTTTAGCTCCAGGGCAGGCCTCTGCCACTCCACCTCCCATTACAGTGACAGTGGCTGGAGGCTATAAACGCTCGCTCAGGGTCGCCGGTGTGTGGGAGAGCCGGCATCCCATTTGCGGTGCGTGTCTTTATACAATGCAACCGAACTCAGGCGTAGTCACGTGGCGAACGAGTCTAGGGTATTATTTTCAGCGGAAAGAACAAGCAATAATAAGCACAGAACACGGGTATCCACAAGACAAATCTTGACAGATGTAATGTTTCATAAAATGAGCTGAAGGACAAGCCCCATTAAACTGTACCAATCCTATAAATCACAACGGAAATAACGCTACAATTTACAAAACATATTCGTGGCAGATGGGGAAAAGAAGCATATCAAATCTAGGATGCTCGTGAAGTGAAATTGCGGTTTGGCATTAAAAAAAAAAAGAAAAAACCCAATTCTGTTGCCAGGCGATGGCCGCGTCAACTTGTTTAGGCCTTCGGCCAGAAAGAAAAAAAAAAAACTGCCGCAAAAATATGGCCGTCAATTTCGGCGGCTGCATTTAATTAGCGGCGTGTCACTCGAAAGGGAAAATGGCCCCCGAGCTGCGTGACCTTCTCCTCGCGCGCGCCTCCGCCGTGGCACCAGGAGCGGCGGGGTGGCGCGGGGCGAGGCCCGGAGGGCGGGGGGGGGGTGAGAGGGGGTGGGGTCACGGAGGAGGGCGCTGGCAGACGATGGCGCCCCAGCGTCCGTTCATTCGCCCGCCGCCCCGCAGGGTCGCCGCAATCTGCCGGGCTTCAGGTCGTCGCATTAATTTACCGTCTAAGGGCCGCTAACGAGCTAACGCCTGCTAGCCCGACCTCCAGCACCCGCGCTGATTACGGAAAACAGCAAGGTGACGATCCGTCAACAGAGCAGGGGGCGTCCTACGCCGTGACCCCCCGCTCCAAAATAATTGTGGCGCATTGTCGGCGGAGAACGTTCTGGGTTCCCGGTAATCAGCATCCGCCGGCGGAGCAAGAGGAAAGAAAAAAAAAAAGAGAAAAATATAAGAAAAGTATTTTTTTTTTCTTTGAACGTGTCCCGAATCGGTCTGTGTCAGGGATGTTTTTTTTCCCGATTCGTCGTCCTGCGTGAAGATCGCTCCGAGGGGGGGGGAAGTCGAGCAGCGATCGCTTTTCGATTCTCCCTTCTGCGGCAAACTCGTTTAGCAGAAAAAATCGCGGCCTGCTTTTCCCTTTTCCGAATTCAGGTTGGAGCGCTCCGCGGCGCCTGGTCAGCTAACCCTGAGCCACTCGGGCTGGGGGGGGGGGGGGATTCGCCCTTCTGGGGACGGAGAGTGCCCGTGTAAGGTCCCTGACACCGGCTAACCCCGGTGAGGGATGCGAGGGACCCGGAGGCATCCATCACGGTGGCAGCTGGAAGCCGGGGTTCGGCGAGCCGAGCAGGGGGGGGGGGACGCCGGAGCAGCAGCTAGTAAAATTTTAATGCACTCCGCAGAGCGGTCATGTCATACTCGGTTATGGCAAATAATCCCAGATGCCTGCGGTGCTAAAATGGAGCTGTAATGTGCTTGCCTCCTAACCCGAGCTGACAGCGGTGATGTACGACTACCATTACCGGAAAATATCACTTCAACTAACCCGTGATCCGGCTCCGCTAAGGGTCACATTATCCAGAGAGGAACAAATTACGCTCCCAAAGTAAATACAAATTTTCTACACGCGACGGGTACAAAGCAGAGAAGGGCGGCGGGGGGGTGGTGGGGTGGGGTGGGGGGGGTGATATGTTACCTATGACAACGCTCCGGCGGAGTGACAGAGATGATAAAGTACGTGACAAATCATTGGCTGACAGGGCGCTCTGGTGCAATCAGCTCCCCGCCTCGGCCTAGCGAGCGCGCACTCAAGCCCGTAAACACCGCGCTCTCTCCCCCTTTAAAGGGGCGACGCGCGTAATCTTTTAACGCCGACGAGCCGCGCTCCGGGTTTTACTGCCCCGCCCCTCCCCTCCTCCCCCCCTCCGCTCCCCGGCCCCCTCCGGGGGGAGAGAGAGAGAGAAGGCGTTTTATATGCAGAGGCGAATGATGGAGGAACACTTCCCTCTTCTCTCATAATTGCCTGAGGGTAAACATGGAAAACATCTCGGCAATGCATTACTACTTCAGATCATTATTTCGCGTCAAGGACAAACACGTTCTTCTTCCCCGGCGCCGCTGGAGCACCGCCCGGATACGCTCGCTTCCGACGGGCGACGACGGCGGCTACGTGTGTGTGCGCGCGTGTGCGTGTGTGCGAACACACTGCGCCATTTTACAAAAAGTAAATCAGTATTCCAAATGAATGCGCCGTGTATTTATCCGCTCTTGAAAGACCCACATTTGAACCGGAATAAAGACACACTTAAGCAGCACATGACCTCGGCGGCAGGGGCTGACACAAGATGCTCGACGACAAGGGTATTTTTTAATCACATCGCCACAAAAGAGATAAATGCTATTTCAGACGGTATATTTTTTTTTCTTTAATCAGCCTCGGTGAGTCACTGTAATTACTTCTTATTCACATTCAGGTATAAATGGGAGCTTACAAAGCAAGTGGCACACAGAAGAAAAAAAAAATCCATATCTAAAAGGCTTTGGGCCTTGAAGTAACGTTCATGAAGAATGTTTGTGCAACCACGCCTGCAGATAATTCCGGACCGGACGCGGTATTCCTCAAGCACCACTTTGTAGCTCCCCGTAATTGGGTTCTCAATGCTAGCGTGCTAAACCGGCGCCGTAATTGGGTTCTCAATGCTAGTGTGCTAAACCGGTGCCGTAATTGGGTTCTCAATGCTAGCGTGCTAAACCGGCGCCATCCGTTTCCGTTCGACGGTTGGCGTTTTGTGTTCAGCCGCCTTCATCAACAGTCATTTGGTCTGAATGCGCGGATCACAAGAAACCGCAGCGAGATTTCTGTTCTGATGTTCCCTTTTTGCAAAGGCCCTCGCCCATCTTTGCTTTAATATTTCAACAGTGAGAGAATACAAACCGGCGTCAACAACAACCGAGCATGCACAAAGCAATTCTGTTATCAAACAAAACAAGAAAAAAATAAGATTTTTTTTTTTTTTTTTAATACCCAAGATAATAAGCACAACCTTATTTTCTTGGTGGACCCGCTTAAATAATTGAGGAAGCTAACTGCACGAACGCGCCAACAAACGTCTAACAGCCGTTCGCAGTCCTTTCGTACGACCGCCTCCGTGAATGATCTCAGATGTGCAGAACCGGTTTGGCGTTTACCGCGGCACTGTTACTGGATCCTGGCACCTGCTCTTCAAAGGCACCTCAGGATGTGGAATCCGTCCCTCTCTGCTGGGGGGGGGGGGGGGGGGGGCGGTGCGGCTGCCAGTAATTCCGCCGCGTTAATCGGATTCAAAGTCGGTCCAAACGAATGGCAAATCCTACCTGTTAGCGCTAATGAAAACGCCACCTGATCCTGAGGATTTCCACGCGGAAAAAACAGACAGGGTTCTACGGGCACACAGCGGAGGCCAGAGGCTTCTCGGCGGGCGACGGAATCGGGGAGAGCCGGCCCGTGCCATAGCTTTATTAGGCTTGGCTCGGGAGAGCGTTCTTCGCCCGCGCGCCGCCGCCGCCGCTGCCAAACCACGTACCGTGGAGATTTCGGCGGAACCCGAGCCCAACTGGAACAGACCGTGCTCTGTGATGAGTACGAGTACGGGCTGTACCGTTTCACAAATCTCTGTGCTGCTCTGTGTTTAAAAAAAAAAAAAAAAAACCGTTGGGACTTTCAAACACTACAGACCCATCTACTGGTGTGGGCGCTCTCCTCTTACACTTTAATTACATTTCTCCCCATGGCGGGCGTCCCACGGCTTATACTGGCGGCAGAATCGACAGTTCTGCCCGGATATCGTGTCTCTCTTTTTCTTCCCCTCTGAGGTCTTGGGGAAATTTGATGCGTGGAGACGGCCTAGCGCGTCGCTAAAAGAAAACACGCGTGATGGCGGCGATGAGGCAAACGACCGCATCGGTAATAGCGGTAATAACGGAAACGCGCGGGCCGCTGTGCACGGACAGCGTTCTCTCCGTCCCCCACCGGTCCGTTATCGTGTCATGGCGGTGTGTGTTCCGTCCCACAGATCACATGGTTTAAAATGGCGGCGATAACGTGCGGTGACAGTCTTGACCGTCCTTCAGAGATAGAGGGGAAGGGAAGGGAAGGGAGGGGGGCGGGGAGGAGGAAAAAAATAAAAAATTTGGCGGACGAGCCTGCTCTTATCTCCGCTACGCGCCTGAGCCCTGTCTCTAAACCAGGCAGAACGTGATTTCTCCGGAGGGCGCTTTTTTCCATTTCCTGATTTTAAGGAAATCAAATGAGCAACATTTGTCCTCATCTGAATACGCTTGACCTGTTAAAGTGATGGTGTCCCCTCCTCCCTATAATAGACCGCGCGCTCTGAATTCAAATGAACGCCACCCCCGCCTGCGAGGGACAGATAGAGGAGAGGGAAGAGAGCGAGCGCGTTTCATTCCGCCGAGCTGGGTCCAACGCGGGCGCCGCCAAAACCGCGCTCCCCGGCTAATGTTTATTTAATATAATGTCACTGTTTAACTGTTTTACAACTCATTCATCAACTTCAGCGGGTTTCGAAACACGCGGGACGCCGTGTAAATCGTGGCTATCGTGCAGCCCGCTAGCAAAACGCCGGGGATTAGGCAACAACCGTTTTTTTTTTTGGGACGCGCGCCTTCGTGCTCCATGGAAACAGCGAATGGTTTCCATGACGAGTGTAACGCGATATGGCGACGTGCTGGAGGGACTCCACTAACTCAGAATGAAGTGAACTAAATACTGTATTTTAATTGAAGCCACAAGGTCACCAGGAAAACAAACCTGTTCTGCAATTCTAGGAAACATCATAGTGCCCCCTCTGATAGATCACTGATGGATCTGTCCTTCCTCTCATAGATCACTGATAAATCAAAAATAAGATAACAGACTGTGTGAAATAACAAAGTCGAAATGATTGCAAATGCACAGGATAGTTTTTTTTCCCCCTTTTGGATAATTAAACCACATTTGACAAATGGTATTTTTATAATGCTACACAGTACCATCCAAATCTAGCGCCATTTTCCTTTGATTCAACTACTGCTTTGGCCTTGACTATTCCAATAGACAGAATTTAATCGGCCAATGAGCTTATCACATTATAATGCCAAAACAAAGAATGGCCGCTCATTGTAATCTACATTTGTTATGACAACATGCCTAGTGTTGCAACCCATAGAACAACAAAAATACTGAGGAGAATTTCATGAGGAATTTATGTGCTGAGGTGGCATATCATGCAGTTTTGAACAGGTAACTGACTTTTTTTTTTTCACTAATAAATGTACTGAAAAGATGATGTACAGTAATAAGAAACTGGTTGTGAAACTAAACTCCTTTTCTTTTCCTGGAAGGACAAAACAACAATGCAAGTCACAGGCGACGATAGTATTCAGGAAATGACTGTTTTGGTGGCAACGTGAGCATTGTGTGTGCCAACTGTCTGAATCAAACTAATTTGGCTAAACATACTGACTATCTTAAGGGGAACACCAAATAGACAAAGGAAACAGCTGTTTCACAAATACTTTACCACTAAAAACAAACACTTGCATGTTTTAATTAATTAGTATTCAAGTAGAGAACCATGGTGAAAAAGCCAGAGTGTCAAAAATACAGTGCGGCAATGATTCCTGAAAACTAGCAGTGTTTCAAACAAGGTACATATATTAAAAATCCACAAACCACCATCTTTATACCAATGTTATTATTTAATCTCTTTGGTTTCTTTGTCCTACACATGTAAAACCAGTTTTTTTAAAAACCAGTAGACAAGTCTAAAGCATTCGTGGGTGTGCAAAAATGGGCAGTGATGGGGGGATGGGTTTGTGACGCAAATAAAAAGTGAAATAGTTTCAGTCGTTTAAAGGACCACTATGCAGCATTTTGAGGGCTTGCCCGAGATGGGGAAGGGAACCTGAACAGGATCCCTCCGGAGGCACAGCCGGGAGGACAGCGCCGAATATACGCGCAGAGCGACGCTATCCCGACCTCCCCCGCTAACGGGCTTCGGCGTCGGAGCCCCGCCCCGCCCCGCCCCGCCCCGCTCGGCTCCTTAACGGGGGTTAACCACGGCCCCCAATGCACCCTGGACCGGGCTCCGCGAACACAAAAGGATCACGGGGGAATCGGTCGAGGAACGCGGGACGCCGCCGCCCCGACGGCGTGGGCGTTCTTATCTGGGGGTCTTCCGATTCGGCGTAATTGCGAGCACTTACCGCTAACGACACATCGCCGCGACCGGCGCAATCACAACACCGCGGCGACCACCGCGTTTCACAATGGACAAACTGCGCACTTTCGATCCGCTCGCCCCCGAGACGATATTCATTCTCAATGAGGGGGGGGGGGGGAAGTTGCATGGATCTCATGGTCTTGCTGCTGAGCTCTGGGAACCCACTGTGTGGGTTATACAGACTGTGATATATAAAACACCAACTTCAGAGGTGAAGAATGGCTTGCAGGTGACCTTAAGTAGGTAAACATGGCCTTATATGGTGGAAATACACAGAAAGACAACTATATGAAGCACCGAAAGACAAAATCTGAAATTAGAAGCTTCAATTACTTATATACTTCTTATCAGTATATGGATTCACAACAATACCTTCAAAAATTTTATCAAAATAAAAGCTAAAGAAGAATAAGTTGTAGCGGTAGGTACTGTAAGGTGAAGGGCGTAACGAACACTGCATAAAGGCTCTTTTTTAATTGTGTTGGTTCATTACTGTGTCGGCAGACTACATATATATGAAAAGATCATTTGCGGCTCATAAGGGTTCCATTTAAAATTTTCATGCCGTTTAGTCATTCATAATTAATGTGCAGTTAATTATGGAGTTCTCACAGTTATTAAGTAGATGTTTAATTGTAATTAGAACAGAAATTCACACTTAATGCAAGTCTAATATTGGATTCTCCCAAAAACCACACTGATTAAAACGGACATACTTATGTAACTTGCTTTAAGATACAGTACAATAGCAAAATGAAACGCTCAAAAGATTCCTACCTTGTCTTCTTGATCGCTCTCGCTGTCACACTGAAAGACATCACAAAAGCAAGTTCAGAATATCTCCTTTCTTATTATTCTTAATCAGAACAAGACAAAAGACGGAATATAATTGCTTCTTTTTGAATATGATTCAAATAATTCACATATAGGATCTCATTCAGCCCAGCTAACTCACAGCACATTGTGTCAAACCTTTCGAACAAAGATCAAAAACATGAATTTTACTTTTTAAAAATTATATTCCTGACATCATGAGATGTATTATAACGCCCATATGCTTTTTATAACCATAAAGAGCACATTGGCAATGCCTCTTTAAAACCAATTTATGCAGAAATATTAAATATTAGCATAGGAATATAAGATATTTCCAGCCATACATGACATTTAAAGACTCTGATTTCCACTGAATGCAGAAATTATATATAATCATCCATACCAGAAGTATTATTAAAAACACATACTAAACCAAATTCTTGGCTTCAGTTAGGGGGGAAAAAAATGCTGATTCCGGAATACATGATAATCTCAGACACAATTAGCTGTAGAATATGGCTGCAAGGTTTTTTAGCGGTTTGAGAAAAAAAAAGAGAAGAGGACTGGGGGTCTTTGAACAAAAAAAAAAGGAAAAGGAAAAAAAAAGAGAAAAATAATAATGAAAGGCTGGGTTACAGTTATTCTTCCCAATTTCAATTTCAAGGTCCACTTAATTCTTTATCAACTAATTACCGCATTGCTGGATGACCAGCGGGGCTCAAAGTTGCGCATATGGCCAAGGACCAGGAAGCAGTGGAGTCGGTAATGAAGGCGGTGCGCGGGCCGGGGCGATTAAAGTGTGTGTGGGGGGGGGGGGGCACGGGGGGGGGGGCGGGGGCGGGCGGGGGTACCCCGCCTCCGCCGGCTCGCTGTGATTGACAGTGCTGGGAGTTGGGCCATCATCGCCGCGGCCCTAAGCCTTTGGTGAGCTGGGGCCCCACAGAGCTCAAAGGTAGAGGCTGGATTTCTGGCGGCGAGTCCCCCCCCCCCCCCCCCGCCTGACCCGCGGACCGGGGCTGTGAGCTCAGCAGGAGCGCGCCATCCAATTTACAGCTCTGTCCCAGCAGCCCCCCTGAGCCCGCCCCTGGAAGAGACCAATGATGGTCAGCTCCAGCAGCTCATAAATTATGCAAAGGCAATAAACGCACTGAGCAAACACTTCTCTCTCTCTCTCTCCCCCCTCTCTCTCTCTCTCTCTCTCTCCATCTCTGCCCCGTTTCTCTCTTCCATTTTCTCCTTCTGCGCCATTGCTTTCCTCTCTTTTAATACACCGTGGCAGCAGCCAAAGTTGTGCATGAAAGGCCCGTTCTTTCGACACACGCTCAAAAAAACTGGCAAGCAGGAAACACACATATGTAAAATCCTGCAGGAAACGTGTCCTCTCAAGGTTGGTAAATATGAATACAGACACACACACATACAAACACACACTCATATGCATACAAATATATATTTATGTATATTTAAGTAGTGGAGGGTGAACAGCATTAAGCATTAAGGTGCATGTTATTGTATGTATTTAAGCCCCAGTAGCAGCAGTAGCCGGTGCTGTAGTGCACTGTGAGACGCACATCCTCCATCAGACGCTCTGCGGCATGCCCCACCGAGCCGCTGGAGCAGGGCTCGGCAGGCGAGGAGTTAAAATAATGAGAGAATTTATTTTTTCCACTGTGTTGTGATCCATAAAAAACACCCCCAGCCATCCTACCCACCCCCACACACCCCCACACACCCACACCACCCCCCAACCCCCCACCCCTCACTTCCCTGCCTATGCAGCCAATTGCTTTGATTGCCGAGATATAAGCGCACGGAATGGCTCGCCCTTGCTTGTGAGGCAAATGGAACGCGCTAATAGAACTCATCGCATTACCCGGCGCGGGGAGTGCCACAGCCCATTACTTTAAGATAAAAGGATATCACTGCAGACGGCGAGCAGAATTGACTTTCTGCAGCCCGACTTGATGATGATTTAATCAACTGCTCTCTTTCACTTCTCATCGGCGCGCCTGTCGCTTCTGCAGGTGTCACTAAATGAGACACTCACCGAGCCGGCGGGGAGAGAGAGAGAGAGAGAGAGAGAGAGAGAGAGAAATTGCTGTCATTACTTTTCCAGAAAAGAGGGTATGCAAATTTTTTTTTTCCCGCGGTTTAAAAAAAAAAAGGAAAAAAAGAAAAGGGGGAGGAAGAAAAAAAAGAAAACGGCTTCATAATGGGCTGCGTAAAATCCAAAGATCACGCTTGACAGGCAAGGGCAAGCAATTTGTACGTCCTTAAAAGCGGAGAAACCAGCCTCGTTCATGAACGTCGCGCTCCGCGGGAAAAAACGACAAATAATAACAGGGGGAGGAGGGGGAGAGAGGGAGGGGGGTAGGGCGTCATGGCGCCGTCGGCGGAGAGATGGCGGCTCGGCGATGGCGTAGCGTGCCGTGCTAATTTCCAGGGTTTCGTGCTAATTTCCAGGGTTTCATACTCATTTCCAGGGTTTCGTGCTAATTTTCAGGGTTTCGTGCTAATTTCCAGGGTTTCGTACTAATTTCCAGGATTTCGTACTCATTTCCAGGGTTTCGTGCTAATTTCCAAGGTTTCGTACTCATTTCCAGGGTTTCGTGCTAATTTTCAGGGTTTCGTGCTAATTTCCAGGGTTTCGTGCTGATTTTCAGGGTTTCGTGCTAATTTCCAAGGTTTCATGCTAATTTCCATGGTTACGTGCTAATTTCCAGGGTTTCGTGCTGATTTTCAGGGTTTCGTGCTAATTTCCAAGGTTTCATGCTAATTTTCAGGGTTTCGTGCTAATTTCCAGGGTTTCGTGCTAATTTTCAGGGTTTCGTGCTAATTTTCAGGGTTCCGTGCTAATTTCCAGGGTTTTGTGCTAATTTCCAGTGTTTCGTGCTGATTTCCAGGGTTTCGTGCTAATTTCCAGGATTTCGTGATGAATTCCAGGATTTCGTGCTAAGGGAGTTACCGACTTCTCTTTAAACTCTGAATCGCTGGCCTCGGAGGAAACGCCGAGCGATCGGCACATATTAAAACACTTCCAGTTGCTCATTTGCCGAATTAGAAGCAGGTGAAAAAATACCCGGGCCAAGTCTCTTACACGTCTCAAATGCATCTGGGACGAAGGACCAACACGGACCAATTAAACGGAAATGAGCCTTGCCAGATACCTAACCCCCCCACCTCCCACCTCCAACCCAGCGGTTCCATATTCACGAGGCATCTGTGAAGTGTGGCGCAGATAGCGGGCTTGTGGTTTTGATTATGGCATTATGGGGTTAGGGGGGTTACGGAAATGACAAGCCTCTGACCCCCCCCAAACTCTCTGTTATTAAGGCTATGTTCGCTAATCAGCTCCTTATGCGCACGGCGCGCGGAGCTGGGCTCGGAGCCTGCGCCCCAGCCAGGCCTGGCCGGTCTCCCCGGGGACGTGTTCTCTGTCACAGCGTGGGTCGGCTCCAAGCAGGGGATGGAAAAAAAAGTCAATTTGAATCAATTCGGGCTGTCCTGGGGGAGCGGGTTTCTCCCGTCTCCCACTGCCGGCGTCGGACGCAGCTTCGACCGGGAGCACCGAGGAGAATAGCGCGGCGCGGGCTTCCCTGACGATGTCGTGTCTGTTCGTTTGTTTACGTGCATTTGTCTGTTTTTTATTGCGTTTTTTTTTTTTTTTTTCTTGACCCTGTCCTGAAATGGAAAACCGAGTCAGGAAAATCTGCGTGGCGTTAAACGTTAAAAAAGAAAAAGAAAAACACAAAAACATGTCAGAATCAATTACGGCAAGGAAAGGCAGGGACTAGCGGCAGTTGACTTTTGAAACGCGGACGAGGCCTTCGTCGAAACTAGCCTGGGCCTGACAGGCGACGTCGCGCTCGGCAAACGGTTATTTATTGTAACAATGCTAAATACGGACATCGTTAACCCACAGGAGGCGGGGCAGGGGGAGGGGCACCTGACATTGAAACAGATACATTACCCCAAGCCCAGCGTATTTTAAAAAAAGGCCCTTTTGCAGCGCACATCCAAACCGCGGTATTTAGCATACGTAATGGCGGAAAGTCAAACATCGCGTTCAACGCTGAGGGCTGTTGATATTGGAAGCCATTTTGAGCCGTCCTAATTGCCCGTCCGCCCCGTAGCCCCCTGGGTCGAGTGCGGTTGCAAATTTCCCTACAATACGTCCAAACATCAATGATTTTGTTTAGCCTCTTCCGCGTCGGTGGAAATGACTCTTGTTTGAAGACTATCCAGCTGAGAACAATATCGGCCCAACAGACGAAAAACGCTCTTGAGGGTTTAAATAATTCAGCTGTGTGGTAGTCCTGGGCAGTGGGAATTCTTCCGTCTCCACTGAGCCGATACAAAAACGATTGTCTTCAGAGTGCCCACATCAAATGGAAATGCATGCAGGGCATCCAAACAATGCTCAACCCAAACTTGGGCACAAGGCTCACGCAGCAGACAATTCCGAGATTGAAACGTTTGAAAAGCGTGCGCTGTTTTCAGTTGTTGACACAATCTGGAAATAACACGGAAAATCATATTTCAGAAAACATGCCGAACAGTTTGCTTTTAATTTGATGTCAGGATTCACATTCTGAGTGTAATTACCGCCTACATAAACAGAATTTTAAAACGACTCAAGACTTTTCTGTAATGGTTGTTGTCACATACTAAATTGCTTGAACGTGTTTTATCTTGTTTTTAAAAGCTGACCCCCACCGCCCCCACGCCCGTTTTTTTCTTGGCCACAGTCGGTGGATGAGGCTACTCGGGTCAGGCTATGGCTGCTCATCAAAAACAAACCAAAAAAAAAAAACTTTGGCTGGCATCTGAGCGCGGCGATTAATGTGGAGCTGCCGCGGCACGGAGGACCGCGGGTGTTCGACCACGGGGGGGGGGGGGGGGGGGGAGGCTGGGGCTTCAGGACCAGCGAACGAGTTAAGGAAGATGACTGCCTGTCTGTGGGGGGGTTGGGAGTGGTGGGGCGGGGGGGTGGGGGGGGTTTGAAGGATGGCAGCCATTGCCAGGGTCAGCCCCCGACAGCCGCCAATTCGGCGCGCCGCGGCGGAGAGAGCTTTCTGGGAAGCTGCGCGTCCTGATGGTTTTCTGATGCAAACAGTCGCGCGGCAAAATGGCTTTCCCCTCCCGCTGCCTGCTCTTCCATCTGCCGCTGGGCCCCGGCGCAGCCGGCCGGCTGCCCGGCACAGCGTGCGCCGAGATTAGCTGGGGAGGAGGCGCTCGGTTGTGCTAATTACATTTTAATCATTGGAAATGTGTTGGCAAATCAAGCCTTGATTGCCATCCCGGAGCCCGCGGCTCCTCCAGCGGCGCTCGGGGGCCCCCGATCGTGGGGGCCCCGATTGGCGGGGGCCCGGGGGCCCTGCTGGGCCTGAGCCCCCTCACACGCGAAATAGAATATGGCGCTCGGCGGGCCTACCGCCGGGCCCGTCTTGGCACGTTATTAAAGAAAAAAAAAGATAAATAAAGGAAATTTACTGGGTATCGGCTCTCTGTGTGTGAGCCGTGCTGATTCTCGTCCCCTCTGCGGGGTGGGACCTGCGAGTTCTACTGCTGTGGGTGTGAGAGAGAGTGTGTGTGTGTGTGTGTGTGTGTGAGAGAGTGTGTGTGTGTGTGTGTGTGGTGTGTGAGAGAGAGTGTGTGTGTGTGTGTGTGTGTGTGAGAGAGAGTGTATGCGTGTATGTGAGAGTGTGTATGTGTGTGTGTTTGTGTGAGAGTGTGTATGTGTGTGTGTGTGTGTGTATGTGTGTGAGAGAGAGTGTATGTGTGTGTGTGTGTGAGAGAGAGTGTGTGTGTGTGTGTGTGTGTGTGTGGGGGTGAAAGTGTATGTGTGTGTGAGAGAGTGTGTGTGTGTGTGTGTGTATGCGTGTGTGCATGCGTGTGTGCGTGTGTGTGTGCGCGTGTATGTACGTGTGTGCGTGTGTATGTGTGGGTGGGTGTGTGCGTGCGTGACTAGCATACATGCGCTGTGGAAGGATATAAGAATATATTTTAAAAATATTTCGAATATATTTATGCATATAATATATCATTAAAAAGAGTTATTGCCAGTGGAAACCTGACATCTGATTATCCTCTTTCTGCAATGATCTGAAAACAAACGAGGTATTCAATTGCCAGCTACTGAACACAGCGCAATCCATCTTCCAGTCAGTTTGCAAGCTAAGGTCCATTCCAGCCAAAGCCAGGCACCACAGCGCTAAGCCAAGAGCGCACTTACAAGGGCCCAGTCCATTACGCGCGGCTATCTAAATGACGAAACACAACCGCGTCGGGTAAAGTCACATTGTGTTAAACTACAATGAGGGCCTGGTTGCCATAACTATCAGCGCGGCCCAAAGCCCTAGTGGCCGATGCTGTCATGCTTTCTCGGGCCCAAAGTGTTTTCAGCTGCGCGAGTTCAAGTTATTCATTAAGAAAGTCAAAGGTTCCAGAGCGATGACATCAATGTCTAATCCTCGCAGCATCTGTTTGATGTTTGGCTGCCATTTTATGTAGCAGAGGGGGGAGAGGAAAAAAAAAAAAAGAAAATAAAAAAAAAACAGAGTTAGCTGGAGGGGGGATCGGCCAATCGCGCGCAGCGACATAAGGCAAACGTCTCATTCGCCGGCCAAAGAGCTGGCCATCGGGGGGAGGGGCCGCGCGGGGTCCGTCGGTTGGCCCCCGCCGTCTAGTCGAATATAACCGGGGCAGGTCCGGCGCCGCCCCTATCCAATTGCAGCGGGCCCCGACATCTGAAGGCAATTTCCTTTCAGATGTAAAACTTTATCCAGACAACATTAATTCTGACCGCTAATGTGATATTCCAGCCATTGGAACTGAAAAGGGAGGAGGGGCGGAGAGGCGGAGAGGCAGGGGGGAGAAAGAACATTCCATAAAATAATAAGGCCTTTATAGTCCCGGCCTTCTGGTTTTAATGCCCGCCAGTGCAACATTATGCACATTCTTTGAGGTTTTATCCCTCCCGTGCACCGACCGTTGGACCCATCGTAACAAAAATAAAGCTTCAGATGCGCGTTGGGGTGCGTGCGCAGTTGAACGTAAAAGAGCTGGGGCGGCGACGCGATTTTTGTAGTTTTGGCTCCGTACTCCAGCACGCTGGATTTGAAATAAAACTACGACCGTGAGGTTAAAGAGCAGACAGTCAAGCTTCAATTTGAGGGTACTTACATCCACGTCAGGTGACGTGTGTAGGAATTACAGCCCTTTTAGTACACTTTTAAACATTTTTACACGTTAACGTTTCATCGCAGATCCAATGTGCTGAAGTACAAAACCAAACCCAAAAAAAAAATAGTTTGAATGTCCCAATACTTCTACATTTAACCGTTGACGTTTAAATATAAAACCGGCATAAATAAAAAATAACAGCAGTAACAGCCAACCTCTCTGTGTCTTACAAGACCTCAATTTGAATTCGCAATATTCTCAGAATGCTCAGGGAACGGGAGAGTTTGGGGAAGGGGAGGGAGGTGGGGGGTGGGGCGGTAGGACGGGGCGGAATGCCACGGGTTAAGCAGCCACCCCCCCCACCCCCCCCTCCCCCGGCTCGGGGGAGAGGCTCTTTAAAATAACTTGTCAGCCGAGCAGCTCTTCCCCGGCAGATGTGCCGCCGGAGCCCTGGAGTGGAGCTTGGCACAGACAGATGGTGCCACGGGGCACTCCGTTCAGCTGCTCTCAGAGGCTGGCGCGGGCGCGGGCGCGGGTGGGGTGAGGGGGCGAGCGGTGGAGGGGGGCAGGCGCTCTGCTCTGCTTTTTAGCAGCAGGTAGAACCCATTTGTTACACAAGCTCCAACCGGGGCTCTAAGCACCAAACTTAATATCTAAAACCAATGAGGCGGCTCCGCATGCTATTTCAGCGAGAGGGGGGAAGAACAGCACCTCGGGGCAGGCAAAGACAGGGGTGTGGGGTGTGTGGGGTGTGTGTGGGGGGGGAAGTGAGGGGAGGGGGGGGGGCACAATTTCATATTTTCTCCTTTGTTTTCCTCCATTGATTTATTCAGAGGCAAGGATCCCCATCTGCACCCCCTTCCTATACCTCAGCATTTAGGGGGCGAGAAGCAGATGCTAGCTTAATTAAAGATTAATGGAAGGATTTTAGACAATTAAATACATCAGAATCCATTGTTTATACCATTACGGCGCCTCCCACGGGAAGCATCGTTTTCATGTGCATTTTAATTACCACACACAGCCCACATTAACATTGATGTCAGTTGCCATCTTTATTGCCCTACTTTATTTTTGCACACAGGTGAACGGGGGGACCGGCAATGACGTCACCGCCAGCCAATCGCAAGGCCGTAATCCGATAAGGTGTGTACAGCACGGTAAAGGAGAAAACAACTGCACGGCTACACTTTGTAAAATATTATGACAACACTGTCGATTATATATTAAACCATATTAAAGCTTTAAAATATAGATGCAATCCACGTGCGAATCTAACAATACAAAGGGAATCGATGCATAAACAGTGCAAGGGGCCTACACTGGAAGGCTATGCTAGAATTTAAAAAAAAGGAAAAAAAAAGAAATGGCATAATGCATGCGGTTCAAAATGGCCGCTCACCGCTTCATTATGTACTCGGAGAAGAAAGATGGATGATGACCTTGAGGCGTGACAGCCAGGCGTGCGGCGAGCGCGCGCGGGGGTAATTCTCCTTAAGTGCCACTGAGAGGCCCCTCCAAGCGGCCGGGCCCGGCGTCCATTTGGCACCGTACCGCTCATCGGCATAACCGGAACCTTCCGGCGAGCAGCGGGCTGCCAGGCCCGAGAGCGAGCGCACGGGTGGTCGCGCCGCTCGGCGAAAGAGAGACTGGATTAGGTTCTGAGCCAACGGCTCCTCTAATCACCTACCTCCCCCCCCTACCCCTCGGTCCCCCTCGCCCCCCCCACCCGCACACACCATGGCACACTATTAACTTTCACTGTCTCAGGTGACCCGCTGGGTCATTGCCCGTCACATCAAGTTTTTATTAGGGAATTTTCTTTGTCATTAGCTCTGACCTGGAAAAGGATTCATTAATATTCATACCCGGGGGGGGGGGGGCGGCCAGAGACGACGGTCGGTCGCCGGATTCCGCGGCTGGAGCGTTCGTTTCCGTAGCCGCGATTCGCCCAGGTATTATTTACGGTTTTCCGCGGACGTGTGGAAAAAAGGACGCTCGAAACCCCCCCCCCCCCCACCGGCCACAAAGCAGCTCCGAGAGCTTTCCAGCTTTTTGTCGGGGACCCTGCCAGTGGCGCTCTGAATGGGGGTCCTTTCAGCCCTGACAGCCCCTCACGCTCGCTGCCAAGGACACAGCTGAGAGCCCCCTTTGAGCACCGCCAGGCCCGTTTGGTACATCAGCACTCATTCGTTTGGAGGGAGAGTGCAGCACGCGCGCGATGCTAACGGTAACGCCGCAGCGAGCTACACGAGGGCTAACAGCTAGCGCGTTTACCACGACTCAGTACACGGAAAGGGCAGCATGTGCGCGATGCTAACGGTAACGCTGCAGCGAGCTATAGGAGGGCTAATAGCTAGCGCGTTTACCATGACACAGTACACGGAAAGGGCAGCATGTGCGCGATGCTAACGGTAACGCCGCAGCGAGCTACACGAGGGCTAACAGCTAGCGCGTTTACCACGACTCAGTACACGGAAAGGGCAGCATGTGCGCGATGCTAACGGTAACGCTGCAGCGAGCTATACGAGGGCTAATAGCTAGCGCGTTTACCATGACTCAGTACACGGAAAGGGCAGCATGTGCGCGATGCTAACGGTAACGCCGCAGCGAGCTACACGAGGGCTAACAGCTAGCGCGTTTACCACGACTCAGTACACGGAAAGGGCAGCATGTGCGCGATGCTAACAACAACGCCGCAGTGAGCTACCCGAGGGCTAATAGCTGGTGCATTTTCCAAGACCAAGACTCAGTACACACTCCACGGGCCTCTGCGCCACATCAGTGTCTTATCAATCTTATTTATGGAGTAAATGATGCCTGCCTAATGCAATGCTTTATTGGCTGCAGCAGTACCTATTGGTGGGCAAGGGCAGCTTCGTACAGAACTACTGATGCAGCTAATGCTACTGAGGGACCTACCGCTCTCGTATCGATCGACTTGCGCTGCGTTTCCCACGCAATCGTAAAAACTGGCAATGCGAGTTTTTCCGACAGTAAAAAGCCTTTCATGTGGGCTTATTCAAGTTGTAAATAGTGGGGGAAACTTTGGTATCATCTCCTGACGCCAATTACTGGCTTGGTAAACTTTGACCACTGATTTCCAAACTCCTGAAAAAAATGTATCTGTGTCTTGAACTGAATGAAACTAAATGTTTTGACTTTTTTTGTTAAAACCATGTTTTTGTACCTTTTGAGTATACAAATTTTTGGTCTGTTAGAAACACTTTGTCTGAAAAATAACAAAAATAGCTACCTGATATGAACCTGATGCACTTGTTTTTGGCCTCAAAGTATCATTGAGGAGGAGGTGCAAATTCTATCAAAGTGAGTCACCCAGAGACTGCATCTTGAAGAACAAGTGTAAAATAAGAACAGAGCAGAATAATCAGACCCGTCAAACAATTCTATACTTTAATTAAATACCCTTAAGAATAAACACTATTAAGATTCCTGTAGATTGCAGGCAATTGTAAAACAAAATGTTGATTGTCAAAACAACCAACATGGCGGTGAATGCTTGGGTTGGTTAGTATGTTTTGTAGAACATTCTCAAGGATCTGCAAGAGTGTCATCAAATATTACCAGTATGAAATGTAAAACATATTTCCAATATGAATTTGCGCCATGTTTGCTAATAAAGGAGCAAAAATCCTGTGAGCGAATCAGACAATGACTGATGAAGATGAGTTAGGTAAGAGGACCAATGAGACGTCCGATGGCTGACAAACGCCGATCATCATTCACCGCCCCTCGGAAAGCTCCGGCCAATGAAACGACGCCACGTCACGAGCCGCGTGCGGGTGATGAAAAGCAGGGAGGAGGAGGAGGGCCAGCTGAAGGTTCTAATGTTGATAAGGCTGAAATTCCGGCAGGGCTCTCCCCCGACGACGACAACGACGGCGGGATTCGCGGGATCTCGTCCGCGGTGGGCGGCGGGAGGCGGGAGCAATTACCCGACGGCTCCCTGACAGGTCGAGATAAAACCGCGTCTGAAGCGACCACGCCGCGGCGGCCCTCAGCCGAGATAAAACCGCACCGGGGTGAGGCGGCCCTCAAACTTAGCAAGTGGGAGGAGATAACCGAAAGTTTAGATTTCGGATTTTGAATGTGAATCAAGAAATGTAAAAATAAATAAAGAAATAAATGTAAAAAATCGGGAGAGTTAAAAAATAAAAACGTTAGCATTTTTGGCAGCCGGCTTTAACAGTCACCCTTGTGCCATCGGTGCAGATGGCAGTTCCTCTAGCCAGCGCTAAACAGTGCGAGAGGAAGTCTGCCCGTTCCCCTCCGCACGCCGCGAAGCCGACATTAAATAGATCTGTTTTTATAACGTTCGAAAACGTGTAACGGGCCAGCCCGCGTGCGTACACATCGCTCGTGCGTATTTATACCCGCGGTCTGGCTTTACCCGGGCGCACTAACACGGGTAGGGGATCTATGAGAGCGCGCGGACTGGCGGACGCGCGGCGGGCTCAGGAGTCGCTTTTAGAGACGGGCGTCTGCGGGTCTCTCTCAGCGGCAGCCGCCGCCGGTGACAGGTTGACAGGAAGATCTGTTTTCCTCCTCTCCCGTATCACAGCCCCGGCTCTGCCACAGCTCCCCACAGCCCCCGAGGTGGGGGGGCGGGGGCGGGGGAGGGGGGGGGGGAGGAGATGACACAAGCTACTAGAGGGTGGGGTTGGGGGTAGAGCGAGTGAGCGTGAGAGAGAGTGTGTGTTTGTGTGTGTGTGTGTGGGGCCCTCCTCACGCAGTCCTCAGATCTGAGACAGCTATCAACAATAAAAACGCTCTTAAAGCACTAACAGTGCGGGAGTCACTTGTGATTTTCACTGTGATTTCGGTGCTTCTCCCTTCCCGAGGAACGTTAGCGACAGAGCAGGAGAATATTGACATGCCAGACAGGTTCAAGGCAAAAATACCTCTGAATTGCACTGCTGTCACCTGACACCGATGCCACAACCGTTGACAGACAGCCATTGATTGATTGATTGATTGATTGACTAACTGACTCGACAAGACTACAGGCGGCACACGTACTGCTATCCGTGTTTGTTCTTAACTTCTGTTCCTGCTGACACGACACGTCAGTGTGAAAACAGTCAGATAAATATCTGTAGGCATATTTAGGTGTTTATTTCCAACCGGCAATGTGGCAGACGCATATAAACAGGCCCACACAGATAAACGCCAGAGCTTTGAGCGGCTGAAAGCTGACAGAGAGATCTGCTCAGTGTAAAAACACCGAGGCTGGCAACTCAGCGAAATGAAATTAGACAACTCATTCTAACTGCTAAAACAAATTACTTACCGAGCTAAATTACATTTGCTTTTCTGTCAGAAGATCAAACGAACTAAAACTGGAGCGTTCCTCTGCTAATTATTTACCGTGTTCACCTCCATCTTGTCCCGCGAGCTTCACAAAACACTTGTTTTTTTATTGCTTTTGTTTGTTTTTCCTCTCTTGTTTTTGTTTCCTCCTCTCCCCACCCCCTTCCCTCACCCCCCCTTCCCCCTCCTCCCTCTCTCTATCTCTCTCTCTCTCTGTCTGTCTCTCTCTCTCTCTCCGACCAAATTGGCAGCGGCGCGTTGGCGAAATCTAATTTAATCCTGGAAACGGCGGCTCCAAACGTGCTCAATTAAAAAGGGATCAGCCCTGTGGGAGTGGCCCAGCGGTGGAGAGGTGAGGGTGACACGGCTGGGTGTTTGTGATTAATTATCACGCTAAGCAGAGGGGCGCAGGGGGCCAGGCGCCGGAATCGGGAGCCATCTGACATCAGACCCCTGCCACAGGCCATCAGCAAAAACAGCAGCGTCAGTCGGGCTGACAAACCATGACTGCGCCATGTCGTGGCGACACGCAAGCCAAATGCTTCAAATGCTTTCAACCAAAATTTGAAAGCACACCTGGAGGTGCCTTGGAATTTTCAGAAGAAAAAAAAAAAAACATTTCTAATAGCTACCATCACACGAAAGAAGAATGTTGTAGTATTGGTGTAAATACACATTCCTTCTACAATCAGTCAGTTCCCTCAGGAATTTTGCTGGTACTTAAAAAGTTAAGGTATTTCAAATAAATACTTTATCCAGGTCCCAAGTCTCCCCTTGACTTTGATAAAAAGAAGAAGAGCTCTTATTCTGGCATGTAACATTTTTTTTGGTAAAGAGAGAAGAAAAAAATAAAATGGTGAGCCAGAGCACCAGCATACACCATCTAAAATCACCTCAGCACTCAGTGTGGTACCAATTTCACGTGCGTGCGGCCAGATCTCCATATCACAATACCTCCGAACACGCATTTTTATCGTCCTTAGCTCACTTTTTTAAACTGCATTTTAGTGAAGATTCCCCGCCATGCCGTATCTACAGGCTGATGACTGAGAGGTGGGCGGGGGAAGGACATCCCACTGAGAGCAGTTACAGCGGCTAGCACTAGCATTACCGCGCTAGCATTACCGCGCTAGCATTACCGCAATTTCTAGCCACCAGCAAGGCCTGGAGTGCATATCACTTTCTCAGAAACTGGTTACAGTTATAGTTACAATGTCACACTTATGATGAAGGGTTATAGCATTTGCAGCAGGACAAGGACTTCTTTACCATGCCATATTTAAAGCACTTGGCATTAGCGTGAAGGCTAAAATCCCTGCAAAACTAAAATACCTCTCTTGTGACTGTATTCTAACCCCCGAAACTTTCAGTTCTCACGTAGCTGGCTCGAGATGGCCTGCTCCGGTTTCCGAACTGAAGGGCTCTTTAAGGACTCCCGAAACCACCTCTCGCAGTCGGCGCTGAGGAGAAGCAGGCCCGGAGAGCTTTCTGACAGCAGTTCAAATTACAACTTCAGCTGTTAATCCATTACTCTCGCTCCTTTTCACCGCGAACAAACGACAAAGGCCTGCCCTTATCAGTCACTACGGCACGACACAACAGCTGCTGAGAGAGAGAGAGGGAGAGAGAGAGAGAGAGAGAGAGGGAGAGAGAGAGAGAGAGAGAGAGAGAGAGAGAAGAGAGAGGAGAGGAGAGAGAGAGAGAGAGAGAGAGAGAGAGAGGAGAGAGAGGAGAGAGAGGGAGAGAGAGAGGAGAGAGAGAGAGGGAGAGAGAGAGGGAGAGAGAGGGAGAGAGAGGGAGAGAGAGACAGTGAGAGAGAAAGAGAGGGAGAGAGAGTGAGAGAGAGAGATGGAGAGAGAGAGAGAGAGAAAGAGAGGGAGAGGGAGAGAGAGAGTGAGAGAGAGAGAAGGCGCAGAACGGTAGCGACAGAGCTATTACAGCACCTAATAAAACGGCAGGAGAAAGGAGAGGAGAGGCGGGTAAATCACTCGGCTGGACGGGTTCGAGGCCGCCGCTCTCTCAGAAACGGGCGACCCCGTGCCCGTTACCGCGGGCGACCCCGTGCCCGTTACCGCGGGTGACCCGTGCCCGTTACCGCGGGCGAGGGATCGCCGTTCCCTCCCTACTCCGAGCCGCCGAGCTAACGCCGCCGTCGCCGCGCGGCTTCGCCATGAAACTGACCCCTGCGCGGCTCCACGTGTTCACCAGCTGCGTCAGTGCGGGGCTCGACTGTGTTATGACAACCTGCCCTGGCCCCTCTCTCTCTCTCTCTCCCTCTCTCTCTCTCACGCGGGGAGAAAGAGAGAAGAGAAACACACTGAAGTGTTTTGTCAGCCGTAATTACTCTGCAATTACACGGTCAGAACGTGGTATTAAGGGCACTTTGTTGTCTGGACGCAGCCCTTTGATCATGTTGCCATGGAATGTGCTCTGCATTAGGGCCCCGGTATGATGTATGCTTCCTGTCAGAGCAGAAATAACAGTTAAGGCAGTGGAGCAGGCCCCACCTGCTGAGAAGCTCGCTCGCTCTCTCTCTCTCTCTCTCTCTCTCCCCCTTTCCCTCTACCCCCTCCCTTTCTCTCCCCCTCTTTCACTCTCTCCTTTCCTCTCCCTTTCTCCCCCCCTCACTCTCTGGCTCCCTCACTCTCTTTCTCTCTCTCTCATTCTCTCTCTCCCTCCCTCTCTATCTTTCCATCCCTCTATCTCTTCCCTCCATCTCTTTCTTTCCTACCATACCCCTATATCTCCCTCCCTCCCTCCCTCCCTCTCTCTCTCCCTCCCTGTCTCTCTCTATCTCTCACTCCCTCCCTCCCTCTGTATCTCTCTCTCTCTCCCTCCCCCTCTCTCCCCTCTCCCTCCCTCCCTCCCTCCCACAGCTACAGGGGTGGGAGAGCAGAGAGCAGAGACCTGTCAGTCTCCTCTGCATCGCTAGCAGGTGGGCTCGCCCCCCGCCCCCCGGGCCCTGGCACCTGTCCAGCACGGCGTGGGCTCTCCCAGCGCGCCGCGCCCGAGTCAACGCGCCACACGGAGGGCGAGGCGCGCTACTGCGCCTCTCTGACCTCCCCGGGCCTCTGTCCTCCAGAGCTGAGAGAAAGCCGTTCCACAGCGCATTTCACTCTCTCAAATACCGCCGCCCTTCAGACCCCGGCAGGATTCCCGCAGACTGCACACCGTTTCAAAAAGAATTATTTATGTTTTTTTTTTTTTTTTTTTTTAAACGCGGCCTCGAGAACAACCGAGCTCTCCTTTCACACGTCTCCGCTGCGCGTTTGACCCGGGTTTAGAAACTCAAACGCGAGTGACACCGCAAATAATAAATCACGAAAAACAAAACGAGGACGCCGATCATCTGCTGAGGCCTCTCCCGGGAGGAGACGGATTGAAGAGCTTTCGAAAGATTACTTTTCCAGACTCTTCTCGCTCCGTCAAGAGGCCGCCTTTCGCACGCCTGCCGGAGATCGCAGGCTGCGGAGGAGCCTCCCCGGGCTCAGCGGCTCTCCGGTCCCGACTGAACAAAATGGTGGACGGCCAGTGGAAAATGTCAACCGCGCTACGAGGGTTTGGTTCGCTTATCCTGGCGCGCCCGTCTTATTCTGGATTTCATTTCTGTCCACACCCGCTTCCGCTACGTGCTGGACCGATTTGACATCTGATTCAGTATTTTAAGCTCTTTTTAGATATTCCACTGAACGTAGGTGTAAATGTGTCGACACATTAGTTAGAAGATTCAGATAGAGGAATGCCAAAACAATGAGTCGTAATATTATTATAATCATTAAAAACAATGTTTTAAGTGAAACTTTTGCGTTTGCCAAAAGCCTCAAACAACATGTACTCACCACTGGGCAGACTGCTTAAGATTCAATATAAGGCAGACTGCTGAAGATTAGAGTAGGTGCTCCATACAGCAAATTGGCAATTGTGAATACTCACAGATTTCCAACTTTTAAAAACTATGCTTCATTTCCAATATGTGTCCTATTTAGAACCACACATCCTCTATACCTCTTTCAGTAGAGCTTGTCAAAAACTATCGGTACATAGCACACAGTTTTTAAACTAGCATGAGAGATATTTGATTAGACTGCATATTACAGAGTGTAGACTCTCTTAAAGATATGGGTCTAATTTTCAGCTGGTAACCCCAGATTGCATAGTTAGAACATCATTACTTCATAATAATCCTTATAGAGCACAGTAGACAAAATACAGCAGACACACACCTTTAAGTCACAACAACTTTACTTGCTAAATCACAAAATGGGATTTAAGTCTGTGTGTGAAACCCCGCCTCAATCACCTTAGGTGAGGGGCGGTCCAAGACGCTCGGAGAGGACGTGCAATGCGACACAAAATGGCCGACCCGC
Source organism: Anguilla rostrata (assembly GCF_018555375.3). Taxonomy (NCBI): domain Eukaryota; kingdom Metazoa; phylum Chordata; class Actinopteri; order Anguilliformes; family Anguillidae; genus Anguilla; species Anguilla rostrata. Next base: position 44,054,503 of record NC_057941.1, on the reverse strand, counting down.
CAGGGAGGCGGCGAACGGAAGCAAGCGGTTCCAACAATCATCTTTCCTGCTTCAGCTGTTTCATATTTTTCACACTTTAAAATGTCGCTCTGAAGTGCTGCAGTCAGCAGCTCCCCGTGCAAAAACTGCAACAATGATTTAAAAAATGTAAATAAATTAAAAAAACGATAAGCACGAACGTTTCGCAAACAGCCTTCTTCAGCGTGCCAAACCCGCAAAAAATAGCGAAGGCCGTAGGCGAGTGCTGTCTGTGTTTAATTCTCTGCTTTTATAGGGGGGACTCAGCACCCAATAACCAGCAAATAGGGTTTAGCTGAGGACGTTTTATTCCCTAAAAAACAAACACCCCAAAAACATGTCAGAAAGAGGAAGACTGATGTAGCGCATGCTTCACCCCGATATGCTCAATAGCGAAGCCCAGTGACATCACAGGGCCCTGTACTGAAGCTCTTCTCAAGCCAGGGGCTTGGCCCTGTCCGTGCTCCAACGGGGGGGGTTTGGGGGACCCTGGTGATGGCCATCTGCCGCTGGCCATCGGTGGCCTGGACGGTGGCGTTCCAGCGCAACGCTGGGGGGGGGAACCCCAGTGATGGCCAGTGCAGCGCTGGGGGGTGGGGGGGGGGGCGGATGGGGATGTTGGGCACTCTCTCGCGCAGTGGGATACACTCCGGTGCACATCCACCGGTCTAGCTGCCCAGTGGAAGCTTTTGGATCATCTCGGGGGCCAGCTGGGCCGTGGCAGGGAGCAGCTGGGCGTTCAGAGCCACCGTTCGGTCACTGGCGGACCCTCCGTGGGTAAGTGGGGCGGGGGGGGGGAAGGGCAGAGGAGGTGCCCCAGCGTAGTGAGGTTCACACCAGGGCACCTGTACCCCTGTGGGTCCCACCCAAGCCAAAGCCTCCACCACCATCTGCACTCACTTATGCACCGCACAAAATATATTAATCATGTTCCCCCTTTTCTCATTAATATTAACGGTGCAATGAGTTAGAACTGACATCATGTACCGCTGTGAATTTATGCATTGCCAAAAAAATCCCATTCCCCTTTTTCGCATCAATAGTGCAGTGATTTAGAATGGACATCCTGTACTGCTCTGAGCGTACGTGCTGCCAAAAAAAGATCATGTTGCTCTTCCCATATTAATATTGATATTAAGAGTTCAATGACTCATGTTTGGCATCATATTCCATATGAACTTACTGAGTATTGCCTCTTTTTTTTTTTTACATCAATATTAATACAGTGTTGAGAATAGGATGGGCGACCTTTGGCACCGTAAATCCATGTACCGTAAAAATGTATCCCTTTTTAAATAAGGAAATGGGCAGTCCAATAACTTGGACAAGGAATGATCATTTAAAACCTGGGTGTATTACTGTTACAGTTAAAACACGAGTACATTTTAAACAGTCTGGATTCGTCAGCCTTTGTTCTCAAAGAGAGACCGAAATGGCGTCCAGTCAGTGCATGCTCACTTGTGCTAGGAACAGAGTTTTATTTACGAAAGGGCAAAAAGACTAGAGCACGACAGAAAAAGGACAAGTGCGGCTAATCGAGCAGCATGCTTAAGATCTTATCATACGGACAAGATTAGAGCAAAACAGCGCAGGCCTGAAGGAAACCCGTGTTGTCTGGCTGCCGTTCGACAGCACGAGAGCTTCAGGATCCCTCGGCAAACAGCGATCGGGACGCGAGTCGCGCGTGTCTGAAAGTCAGGAAAAATCTGCTCGCGTTTCCAACAAGAGCCGCGGAACCGAGCGAGAAACGTCGTTATAAAATGCAAATTGAGTCGTGGCGGGCCGCGGTAAAAAAAAAGCCAGATAGCCGCTCGTCGTCGGCTAATCGCGCGACGGTTTTTGGCACCGATAGCCGCCGCGACGACGGCGCTAAGCGCGAGACCTGCCGCGGAAGAGGAATCCTGGGACGGCAATTACTCCGCCGCTCATTATTTCATCCGCGCGTTTCGCTGACTCCGCGCGGTTGTTCCGCATCAAATTGGCAACACACTGTTTATGTAATAATTAGGCGGTTAAGCCGCTCGGAGAGATTCAGCTCGTCATTAAAATAAACGCTTGTTTTTTTATTTATTTATTTTATTTTTTTGTGTTCTTCTTCTTTGACAGGGAGCGAGGTAGACTCGCCAAACCGCGGCAAAAAAAAAAAACGGAAACCGACACAGCGGTGCGCCGTCTGCGCTCGGCGAATTGCCGGGCTGTTTGCCGGGAGCTTCGTATGAGACGAGGCGAGCCGGCGAAGAGATTTCACCTCTTTCCTAGGGTCTGCTTCTCGCTCGGAAATCCCGGGAGCTCGAATGTCTGAAAACCCCCCTACTCTTCGGGAGCGCGTTAATTAAAGCGCTGAAGGTAAAGGAGTATTGACGTCTCTTCCTACGCACCCCCCGCCTTCCCCAAACGCCCCCCCCCCCTCCCCCCTCGCCCCTCGCCCCCTTGAGGTAAAGTCTTCCACTTGTACGGTCCGGGAGGTATTGTTGAGCTAACTGAAAAAAGCCCCACTAAGACCAATTAAGGCCTTCGCTGCGAGACTGAAAGCAAGACAAATGGAGGCAGAATGCCCGATTACAAGAACCCTTTGTACAGATGTAAAGCAATTAGAGTGGCCTCCAGGGCCAGACAGTGTGGTACCTGCAAGTCATGGATCCTACGTCTTGTCTAAACTCGGAACAATCAGTCTTTTTCTGTTGGTGCAGAGCCGAGCTGTGTATTAGTGTCATATATCAGCCCATGCCCGGGTATTGGTTTCCCCACAACAGTGAGGCGGTGGGGGGGGGTTTGTGGGGGGGGTTGGGGGTTGCCAGAGTATCCCTTTCTGAGTAACAGGAGCATCATAATGCACGCCTTTTCCGAGTCGGTGATTTTAACCCTGGAGTCCGGGGGAGCCAAAGGCTCTCGAATTACTTCGGCCGCCATTTTGTTTTGTCACAGCGCTATTTTTTTTCCCCCTGCTCCCAGTGCACTGTCCTTGTGCTGCACATCCCTAGTAAATATTTGCCTATCATATTACAGCAGAGACGTATCACATCGTTAGGCTTTGTGAGTTGACCTTTTGACCTTCAAAGGGTTGGAGGAATAATGGTGTGGGAAGATCTACCGAAACAGAATATATAAACTGCACAATTATGGAATTTTTGATGACATAAGAGGATTATGATTAACAACAGAACATTGTGACATACTGTGGCATACTATGAAATTAAATTAAATCAAATCACAATCAACGTGTATTTTTTATTAAAGATTTTTATATTTATAAAATCTAATACGTAATGGATATAATTTCATTTGAAATTTATGTCATGCAACCAGCAGGAATGGCCAAGCCAGCATTAATTGGGGAACTGTCAGCGAGGTAGCAAGGGGTCACGTTTAGTAGAAGGTACCGAACCCGGCTCCTAATTGAAATTTATGTTCAGTAGTTCCGACTACAATTAACTAAGTAGAATTCTCCTTGCAACCAAGACTATGAAGTAATTTTGACAAATAGTGGCCACGCTGTAATGACCTTTCCTTTTCATGAAGTAGACAGACCTTAAATTATTTATTACATTTTTAAAAATCAAGTAGAGGAGAATAAATGTATCGCTGTCATTTTGTGTAATGGAGATAATAATGGGCATCCTGCATATCGCATAATAATGTCCATTACCTTTAAAAGCTACTCAGGGCCTGATTCAATCTAACCACAAAGCAGACCATCTTTATCGCATACCGAGTCTCGTAAAACTGTAATAGAGTGTTATTGTGTCGTTGCTTAAAATGTTCGGAATACTGGCTACTGAAATGAAACAAGTACTAAATAAAACACAGACCTTTTTTTCTCCAAATTAAAAAAAAACAGAACATGTTAACGGGCGAACCACATGCCAGCCGGAAGAACAAGCGATAAGACTTCAGCTGGAGCAAGCGATCCTGGGTACTGAAATAAACATTAAACTACAGTTAAAAACAGCAGGGAGGGACTTCAAAGGACTACAAAGATGGCTAATCTCCACAGACACAAAACTCACTGTAAAACCTGGGAGATGCTGTGAACCTCATATTCATTATTTTACGGACAAACCGCCGTGTGGTTCTTTCCAACTCCAGCATTGGCTTATTTTACTTTACAAGTGAAAGTGCTGCAGCATAATGGTCAGGAACCTGGACTCCAAGGCTACAGGATTGATTTCCAGGTAGGGTCCTGTTGTTGTGCACTCGAGCAAAGGTACTTAACCTGAATTGCTTCAGAAAATGTCCATCTGTATAAATGGAAGGCATTTAAAAACACAAGCTGTGCACATCAATCTGGATAAGAGCGTCCGCTATGTGCCTTAATATTACGGAATGAATGCGAGTGGCTTGTGTTAACAGTAGAATCCCATTATCTAAAAAGATAAACTGAAAGTCTTTGCTTCCAGACAAAACAGCGAAGAAAGATTCTGTAAAAAAAAAACTTGCAAGATGGTGTTCTGTTTGGATTAAATTATCTTCATTACATTCTCTTGGCTTTCTCATACTCAACTGCAATGTCTCTAAACTAACCTACATGATGTACTTAGTCATTAGGTATCCAATTTTATATATAACACATGAGCACACACAGGCATGCGCAGAGGCACGCACACACACACGCGCACACACGCACACACAGAGACACACACACAAATTTCTTCCTAATGCAAAACAGCAGGTCCCCCTGACAGTCAGTAAGACACAAGGCCTTAGCCCCATTCGTCTGCAGATTAGCTACCGTCAATAAGCATCAGGCCACCATGACACCAACTCCATCTTGTTTAGATCTCTGAAGGCTTTTAATCCCATTTACCTGGCAGGTTTTCATTACGTGACACAGACGCCGGAACGTTCTGGAACGCCACCACTTTATTCTTCTAGACGCTAGGAAAATTACACGGGGCAAACACTCCGTGAGTGACGCGAGACAACAGTTGGTGTAAAAAAAAAAAAAAAAAATGACACATTCTCTGTGATGTGAATGGTTCTGACACTTGTAATGCGACGCATAGACGCTCAAACCATTTTCATAAATTCGAGAGGGGTGGAATGAGATTGCTTATTATTATTATTATTATTATTATACACACATTATAGTATACACCTGATAACCGCGACGGCTTCACAGAAGAGCATTTCATTACAGTTTGGGTTCAGCGACGTCCCTCTGCACCACTGGTAAAAGGCTTCAGCAGATGGCTAAATACTTGGCTTCGGGAAAAAGAGTGCCGCATAATATTTTTGGCCGAGCGACAGGCATATGGCGAAAGTTCATGTCAAACGCTCCACTGCACAAAGAGAGCCAGCCTCGGAACAGAAGGGGACCTATGGAGAAATATCAAAATATATCTTCTGTTCAGACAGCAAATGCTGCTCGCTGCGAGACACCCATCCAAAAAGCGCTGGGCTTTTTCATTTTTTTCGATAATTGCCGTAGCAATAGCAGACCACAAGGATAAACATGGTTCTGGTTAAGATCAGCCTTAAATCCCCACCGCAGACGATGCCAAAACAACGATGCCCCTCAGCACATCTCGAAGATAATAAGAAAGTTATGACAGCGGCATTAGTTGGCTTTTTTTTTCTTTGTCCAAAAGATTACGTCGGTCGGGATTGAATACACGTTCAGGATTTAGGGATCACTTAAAGGATTTGATATCAATAATGACACAAATGGCACAGACTTTAAAAAGACTCAAGCGGAATATAAATCAAATAAAAGGTGAACACCCACTGGAGATCCAAACAGCAGCAGAGTTTCTACTTTTTTTTACCCCCCCCCCCCCCCCCCGTCTGCTTGGGCTGAAAACAAAAGCAGCAGAGCTTTTTTATGTAAGATCTGAGACATCGCTGGCTAGCGTGTGTTTGCAATATGAATTCACATCAGGTAAATTTGCCCATCAAAGTCCCCGAAGAAAGAAAGATATGAAGGAATAATTCTGGCAAACAAACGCAACATTTACTGTAAATCTCATTCCGTCTCAAGTCTTACGGGCGCGGCAGGGCTATCAATCACCGCGCGGCAGATGTGCCGCATCGTGTTTCCAACGTTTCCGCCGCCAGTTCTCTTTTTAAAGTGGAGAAGGGGCCCATTGTGTTCCGCAACCTCCGCCATTAGCGCCTGTTCTGATCAGCGGAGGAAAACCGGGGGCTCCTTTGTAGCAACCGGCTCCCGAACATCACACGACTGTCAGATAACAATATTCAGACTTTTATTCTATTATTTATCGCTCCTTCCGAAAGCTCGGAGGAATAAAAAAAAAAAAAATGTAAAAAAACGCTCCCGAAAAAAAAAAAATTCTCGTTCGTAATAAAAAAGAAAAGAAAAGAAAAGGGAACTTCTATCAAATCCTGACGCGCGGCGGAGCTTCGATCTCGAAATCCGCGACGGCTCGGAGAGGAAAGGGAGACTGAGCCGAGGCAGAAATTGGAGCCGGAACAAAAACAAAACAAAAAAAAAATAAAAGTTAATATGGCCGCACGCTCGCGCCGCTTTCATGTCGGCGGCCGGGGCCCGCCGCGGAAGGCCCTTCAGCCCACTTGATCGCGCGGGTCATCCTTTCTTCTGCTTCGTGTCTGCCAAGACTTTGAAGTCAAATTCGGCTTGTAACCGTAAATTCCTACCGTGCTACAGAGCTGGATATATTGTTCGCGAAAGCTCGCAAGCTCGCCTCAAAAAAAAAAATCAATGTAAGCTCTTTAAATGGAGAAAACAGAACAAGACAGAAATTCGCCCGAACAATTCCAAGGAACAAGGAATTCCCCTGAAAGGGAGACCAAGGACATTCCACACCAAGCAAGCAGTAGATTGGTTTCACATGAAATGATTAGACCTCATGCACGCTAATTACGTTGAATAGAGATAATTAAGAGGAGCTACTCTTCGGCTAAATCTGGATTTGGGCTTCGTCCATTTTAGGACATCATCTCTGCTGCCTGCTTCCTGGCACCACGTTACCCTTAAGCTATCATTTCTCCTCTCAAGCTACCCTCCCGCTCTTTCGTGCCCTTGACGGCCATTTTTAAACGTAACATTAAGCAGAAGCGTTCCGCTCCTACAGGCCGACTCTGGGAGGAATCAAAACCAACGGCGGGACACTTGAGGGAATAAAACACATTCGGCCGCGAAATAATCGCCCTCTTCCGCTGCAGTTGCGGTCGCTAAAGTTCCCGGGAAGACCACAGGGTAGCGACCGAGGTGCGTCCATCGGTGACCGCGCCTATCGGTGGAGCCGCCATTTTATACGGACGGGTACAGGCGCCGATCCGAGGGGGTCGACAGAGAAGCCCTGTCACGCGTAAGAGCGGCGTTCGGCGGGCAGGTCGCGGCCGGCGGAGCTTCCGCGGCGGATAGGCCGTCGCTAAGAGACGCAGAGACCCCACCATGGCGTCGCTCGTTGGGGGAGCTAAGCCCCACATTTGGGTTCATGTGGCAGTTTTATGTGGAGATCGCAATCGGTACGAACTTAGCTACGGCTATGGAAAAACTACTGGCGACCGCCGAAGAAGGACAAGCTGCAAGAACTAGAATAGCCACAGTGCTGGCACTGCGCAATTACATAAATGAAAGCAAACTGAATTCTGCCCGTGGCTGGTTTCCAAAAACAGGAAACTAATAACAACCAAATGTCACGCAGCACACTAAAGTATTTTTTTTTTCCGCGTTCCCCCACGTAATTCGCAAACCAAATCTGAATCTTTCAATGTCCTCAAAACTTGCAAAAGTCCCTTAAAAGAAATTCCTCAGTGATTCCATTAGCCCGACTGGTGGCATAAACCTTAATAAAAAACGGCTGATTCTTTCATTAGAAGGCTATGGCCCGAAATGGATCTTTGATTTTTTTTCCCCCTCTCTCTTCCATTTTAGGTTTATGCTGGGGGTTTATAGTTTCTAATGTCAACTGAGTTCATTTTATGTTAACCGAGTCCATTATTTTCCTCTTTAGAGCACGGGCGTCCTTTATGCGATCCACTCTAAAGCTGAAATACAACGTCGTAAACAAGTCTGTGTTATGAATGACAGCGAGGGGCGTGAATATGCACCGTGCCAAAATCGTTTTCAAAGCTTTGTCCCTGGATTCAATTAATAATAAATTACACGCCGATCCGCAATATTTCACAATAGAAATATAATTACGCTTTCCATAAAAAAAGTGAATTATTTCCCGCGCGCAGGCACCGATGCTGGCGTACAAATTCCCATTAATGTGGGAGCAATCATTTTTTATTTCGGTCTGTTTTAAAGTGCAGTCTTTCATTTCCCCCTAGTGTAATATCGCCCTCAATCTTCAGGCCCCGGGTTTTAATTCGAAAGGCAGCGGTGGTGTAGTGTTTCCGTGGCCAAGGACGATCCGTTTTTCCTTTCCGTAATGGCGGCCGCGAACGAGCCCTCCGTCAGCGGCGGCGCGTCGGGGCGGACCGCACGGCGCTCTCGCGTCCGGTGATGTCCCGTCTCGCGGTCGAAAACGCACGGGCGCACTCGAGCGTGCGGCGCTCCCGCGTCGCAGGAAGACCGCTTTACTGGCCCGCGGCGGGTCTGGCGGCCATTCGCCACGAGATCTAAACCAGATTAAGAAACGGTGCCGAGCAGAAATGGACTGAAAACAGAAGGCCCTGCAAACGGTTCTCTCTCTCTCTCTGTCTCTCTCTCTGCCTCTCTCTCTTTCCTCTCTCGCTCTCTCTGTCTCTCTATCTCTCTGTCTCTTTCTCTCTGTCTCTCTCTCTCTGTCTCTCTCTCTCTCTCTTTCCTCTCTCTATCTCTTTCCTCTCTCGCTCTCTCTCTCTCTCTCTTTCCTCTCTCGCTCTCTCTGTCTCTCTCTCTCTCTGTCTCTCTCTCTCTCTCTCTCCCTCTCTCTCTCTCTCTCTCTCTGCTCGCTAAAAACACGTCCGCTTTTTTTCCCCCCCGCTCGGCTTCTGGAGGGAACCCAAGGCCTGTAATTAAGCGCACAAACGGCAATCAAGCCCCCGACGGTATCCCTCCGCGTCCTTGTTTGCCTAACCTTTCAGGGGCCCCAAGCAGAGGTCCACTTACTCTGTCAAAAAAGCCGAGGCGGAAAGCAAAACACCGAAATCACCCGCGTTCCGCGGGCGAAGGCGACCGAGCCGCTTGTTTGATTAAACGCGGAGCGGAGAGTGCAATTTGCTAAATTACAAGTATTCTGAACATGTAAATATAGTTTAATTACTGCAATTAAAGAAGATTACTGGAGATTGGCAGATGGGGATGTAATGCTGTTTTAATTAGAGTCTGAATGCACTGTAACATAAGCCGAATCTTAACCCTCGCGAATGGAACGGGTAGTTAGTCTCCGACAAATTGCGTCCCATCGCCTCCCGTTTTAAGGCTTGTAATTACCTGCGTTTTCTGCGGCGTGGGTGTAAATTAAAACCAGGCCCCGCGCGTCGCCGACGCGCGACGTTCGGCAAACAGCAGATTGAATTAGAGTGACATCAGTAAAAATATTTTGACAACAGTTAATGTAGCATTAGAGAGGCAATTAAATCAGATTCTGGTCTCGGGGATGACTCACAAAAAGAAAATTAGAAACGGCTCTCCTTCTCGGAAATGAAAGGGGGACCTTGGGAAGGCCGGCGAAAAAGTACGACGCGCTGGCGAAACATCAAAAGAAGAAAGAAAGAAAGAAAGAAAAAAATAGAGCAGAACAGACAACAAAAGACCCACCATAATGGATCAAAGGCCAGTGCTTAAATTACTGTATATTAAATAGGAGGCTGTAAACAATGCTTTCAAAAAAACAAAAAAAAACAGAATCACAGCCTGAAATTCTGAAATTCATACAAACTACGACCATAGCGGCTAAAAAAAATAAAATGGAATAATAAAAAAAGCTACAGACTCAACAGACGCTGATCTTGAATAAGAACAAAGAGCTGTGAAATCCCTCGTTCTTCTCTCCCTGCAAGGTATTCGAGACGCAGTGTGGCCCGGAGAAGGAAGCACATTTTCTGGATCCATACAAGCTGTATAGCAACATTTTATACATTCGAGTCAATAGCCTATTAGAAATTCTAATTGAAAGTTCAATGCCCCCCGCTCAGGGCCTTGCAATAAAGATTGCCTTTGGAAAGCCATTTAAAGGCTTAATCTCTTTATCATGTGGTATTTGGAAGCCTAACTTTGTTCTTGTTAGGCAGATCAATCGCATTAATTTACAAAATGGGGGAAAATGTCACCCTTCATCCTTTAAATCTCGGCTCGGCGGAGAGCAGCATTAACGAATCCGACCGCCGCTCTCTCCCATATTAGCAGGAATAGGTGTCATGGGAGACTTGACCTACAAATTTTAATTACCACATGAAAAATTCAACTCCTGAGATGAACAGCGACATGAAGGGGGGTGGGGGGGGGAGCAGTGGTCTGCTCGGTATGAGTTAACAGTTTAAGGCCCGATTTCCAGGGCCTGCGTCCGCGTCGAAAACGTAACCATGGCAGCGGTGTTTACCTTCTTGCCCACACTTGCCAAGGACCTGGGAACAGTGGCCCACTCGCCTCCCGCAGTAGCCTTTCACAGTAAAAGCCCCTAATAAATACCCCATTGGAGGGAATTTAATGTCCCGGCTGCCCCTTTCGATTTGATGAAGAAGTAAAAGGTTCATCGTGCCATTTCAGGGCTTTTATTTTGAAGGCAGTTGTGTCTATGAGTTCAGCAAGGTAATAAGTGTAGTACATGCTGGCAGTCTTTCATTTGGAGCAGAAGCTGTAAGTGGAATTTTCCATTAAAATATATCTATTAAAAACAGTACAAAATTTTTTAAACTCTTAAAAAGTTAATGGAATAATAATTCATCCTAAATCACTTATAACATTTTGGTATAGGTCGCACTCAATACATTTTTTTGTATATTTACTGAATATGCCAAATGAAATAAAAAGCTGAAGATAAAATGCAGTTTTGCGACAGCTGTTGAACAAATTGTACAAAAACTATGTGTTCTGACTCTTTGAGCTTAACAGGCTCTCCAATCCATGAAGTGTTGAAACTTTGTTTTCAAAAATACAGTTAGCAGCAAAAACGGTATCAGTTCAATAGCCCCACAGCATTCTTGAAGTAGTGGGGGGAAAAAAAACATAACTACACATACAGGCACTGATGTGTACAGATGTACACAGGGAACACAACAAACATGGGTTCATGACTGGGAAATCACAGATGGTTCGAATCAGTACCAGTAACCTGGCTTGGCTTGCAACAGGCTGCGCAATAAACGCGACGCAGGTTTGGTTTGGTCGCCACGTCCGCACCGCCAGAACAGGCCCTGTTTAAAAACAAACAACGTACACGAAAAACGGCGCTAACATGGCGACCTCCGCGTCCCTTCGTTCGGGCTCCATTTTGGGCTTCTGCTCTCAATTAAAGCCACTTTGTTTAACGGCTCAGAGAGCCTCGCGGGCGAGCAGGACCTTGAGCTCGGCCGTTTCCTCGGATACGCAATTTAACACCCGGCGCAGGGCGACTTTCATCCTCCGGTTACCAACCGCGAGCACGTTAAGCATCGGCAGCCAATCAGCACGGCTGAATAATTCATTACCCGCGCAGAACCGGCCGCTCTGGCGGGAGGCGCCCGAACCGCCGCCCCGCGCCTACCCGTCCAGTTTCTCACGGCTTCCGTGGAATTCATATCATTCGCGCTGCTTCGGGGGGGGGGGGGTGGGGGGGGTTTTCAAAGGGCGCCGTCGGCGGTAGCAACGTCGACTGCACCGTCTCGCCCCCCCACCCCCCCCTACCCCTACCCCCCGCTAACCGCCACCCCCAATTTTTTTTGTGGCTCCCCGAAATGATGGACAGATCACAGGCGCGCACAAAGGCCTTTCAGCATTCGCCGGGGTTAAAGAAACTTAACAGCTAAAGTCTTTAAATTGTCACATAAGCCAGCGGCTTTTAGACAAATTGAACAAAATGGGCCTTTCAGCCTTCGGGGAGGCATGTGACTGCCGGCACAAAGGACCCCTTCTGGAGGGAGCGTGAATGGCGGCATTGTGTCCCCCAGATCCCGGGCGAAGAGCGGCGCATTTCACACCTACCGCCACCTGTGATTGGCTTTCTTACAGCTATTACCGGCTGCTTTGATGGCCGTGATTGTTTAAAAGCCTCAACAAGCATGATAATGCGACTTGCAGACTCAACTCTTTATATCCCCCCTCCCCACGCCCCCCCCCACGCCCCCCTTTCTCGATCGGCAGCCATTTGGCCAATTTACTTCACGCACGACAGAAAAAAAAAAAAAAAAAAAAATTACAGGTCTTGAAGGATGCACTCGATTGAGAGGAAGATTAGATTTGCTCTCTCAGTCTCCCTCTTCTCTCTCTCATCTCACTCCCTCTCTATGTCCACCCGCCCCCCATCCAAACTGGATGCGTAGGAATCGCAGTGTCAGACCTGCCGCTGTACATAATCCTGATGTGATACAAGCTGTTGACAGAACTCTGACAGCGATCTGAAGGCGGCAGACTCGAATGTGGGCGTGAGAATCAACAGGTCAAAAATTACAGACTGCGCAGGCCAACGCCACCCCCCCCCGCCCCCAAAAAAAAAAACTAAGGGTACCCAGGCCATTCTTAGGAGTCAGTGCCCAAGGAAAGTCCCCTTAATGTCACATCTACAGTATGTGAAATGAAGCCAGATACCTGAGCTAGTTTATATTCCATGCACTGTAAGTAAACCATGAGATCTACTCGATACATAGTACTGACACATTCAGGGGGATGTCTGGAAGTCTTATCATGCGTTCATAATAGAGTATGCACCTGTAATGGCGTGTTGATGTGTGTGTTCCTGACTACACTACAGAGAATGATACAACATCTGACAATATTTACAGAAAACACATGAGTATATGCTTCATGTGATCTGCTGGGCCTTGGGGCCAGTCCAAAAGTTAATTTTACCCCCTCCGCATATCACACCCAAGATTTTTTTGCCATATAATAATATAACGGTAAAAACCAAACTGTATCTGATGTAATAATGTAAAGTAATGTAAGGTAGCAGTCTAGTAGCCAGACTTTTATTTAACCCCCAATTTAGATCCATTGTCATCACTTCCAGTTCTGTAGCCCCCAGGGTCACTCCAACGATTCCCATGAATACAGCAACAAAAGAAAAGCAAACACACACACACACTCTCCCTGTTATTTACTTCCTGGTCTTACTGTTGTTACAGTGATAACAATAGGGGGCTTTCAGATGACTCAGGGGGAGGTACTTCCCTTTTTAGAATGCAAGTAGACTTGCAGGAGGGTAAAGGGGGGTGTGGGGGGGGAGGGGGGTTCCCTACCATGTTGGAGCTGAGCCAAATTCAAGCAGCGGTTCAGACAATTGAGCGAGACAACAAGGCCCGGAGAGCCCCAGAGAAGCGTACGAGGCAGTTCCCTCAGACCACCTGGCATCAGCGCAGCTACGCAATCAGCAGCCATAAAAGTTGGCGTTTTATTTTCTGTTTGACTTTGTTCTCCATAACAATGCCGAGGCGGTTCGAGCACCCGGCATGAAGCACAGATGGTTTGGCGTTCTGTTCCTCGGGCAAACAAAAAGGTCCAGCTCTTCAGAAGTTTTACGAGCTTTCAGAACGGGGGGGGGGGGGGGGAAGCACGAGGAGGAGTCGTTCTCTCCTCTTCCACATGTGCAGTTTAAAACACAAATCTTCGCCGGCGAGAAATAATTCAAACAAAGGGATTATTTATTTCTGCGGTAGTCTGTTTGAAAAGCCAACGTGCTTAACTCCCCGCCAAATGCCAAATTCGGAGATCACAGACTGCACGAGAGACTGCGAATCCCAGCCGAGTTTTTATTTAAGAACGCATCGCGCGCATATGGCCTAGGTACTGGAGCCCATCAGGGAGGGATTATGGGTCTTTTTCCCCCCCCCCTCCACACTGCTGATACAGGCAGCAAACCAAGACTGCGAAAAAATGTAAAAATCCCAACACAGCTCCCGTAAAGTTCAATGAAGACGGATGGCTCTTAACCTCACCTGCTTTGAACCGAGAGCCGCGATGGCCTTCACTGTGGCTGGCGTGCAGCAGACAAGCACTGCTTACAGTTTCATTAAAAATGGTTTTAATGAAAGCCAGTGCAGCCACCAGCCCAGTATTGACATATTGGGTTAGGGGCTATTCGGGAGAATTACATGACTTCAATAGGAGAGCAGCCAGACATTTCTATTACAGTGTACTGTAACCGTGACAACAAACAAGCAGCACACAGCTCCAATGTAACGTACCGCACACCCAGTTTGGCATTTACATTAGAATGCATGTGGCAATTCAATGAGCAGTACCTGGTGTATTATGTTATGATATATCAGTGGTAAATCTGGTATTTCCTGTGGATTGGGGATGATCTGGCACTTACTGCAGCATAGGTGGTGATCTGGTGGTGCGTTCCGGTGAAGGTCACGCCAGCTCAACCCAAACCCGATTTCAAAAGCACCAGCTACCGCACTCGCACCGCAACTTTCATTGCTGTTCGGGCCAGGCCACCGTGGCCTTGGCACAGCCAAAAATGAATTCATGATGTACGGCGTGAACTCGTGTAGCTACCGTCTAAAACAGGAGTACCCAAACCAGCCCTGTGCTGTCCAAAAAACAGAACTGGTCGTTTAGGGGCAGATGTTAAATGCATTATTACATATGTAAAGCTCTTCCATCAGGCAAGGGAAAAAAACATGCCACTTAATAAAATGAAAAACAACTATTTAAAAAAATCTAGCGTGATTGGGGAGGTAACGACTGCCCGGCTGGGCCTCACCGTGACGACGGCGCCGGGGGGAGGGGATGACAGGGATATGCGCGAGTGGGCTTTTTTCCCAGCAACCTGCTGGGCTTTCAACTTCAAACCGCGCAGATCAAGGCCTCGCCAGGGGCGACGTTCGCGGTTCTATCGCTCAGGCGAGGAGGAGGAGTTCGGTCGCCCCGTCTTCTCGACGTGACACTGTGTCACGCTGCGGCCTGCGCCGGTCCCCGACCCGTTTATTTTAAACCCACCAATCAGCCGGCAGGGAAAACCCGGAGGCGGAGACGGCAGAACCGCATCGGACAAATGTACAAATAGCAGAGCCCCTATCAATCTATCAAATTTT
The DNA here is from genome assembly GCF_018555375.3 of Anguilla rostrata. NCBI lineage: Eukaryota > Metazoa > Chordata > Actinopteri > Anguilliformes > Anguillidae > Anguilla > Anguilla rostrata. The sequence goes on along the minus strand of NC_057941.1, from coordinate 44,039,395 downwards.
ATTAATATGGCGTATTTCACAGCAAAACCCACGCGGACACAGGGAGAACACGCAAACTCACAAGCAGAAAGGCCCAGGCCGGATTCGATTCGACAATGCTACCTACACTGCACCATCGGGCCGCCCAAAGTAAACACATTATCCGTAACAATACAGGCGTAACTTCCGTAACTATTCCACACCATTACTAATGCAAGCAGTGAAATTTCGCTTCGCTTTGTGTGGTTTCAGATCTTAGTGAGGACAGAGTAGCTGCATATCATGGGGCTGATTCACAAAAGGATGTACACAAAAGCCTCTAAGCTGAACAGCTTACAAACGGTTCTTCTTACACAGCGTATGAAAGTGACGGCGAAGGGAGGGAATTAAAAACAGCGTGTATGCACTAGACATCAGCGCTAATTTAGATGGGGTTAATGTTAAGGTTACTGAACAGTGCACAACAGCCAAGAGGATCAAGTGGCTGAAAAAGCACGGGTTCGCTGCTCGCAGTGAGACCAGGTCAAGTTGTGGCACGACGCCTACATGCAAAGCCAAATATCCAAAAAATAAAATAAAAAAATACTGAAAATCATTTTCACATAAACAACAATCGCAGATTGGCAAGGGAGACACTTTGCTATTACCAAGACGACAACGTGGTTCCATTCACGTATGAATATTACCTAAAGTACGGAAACTGCGGGGGCGTTATCCTAGCATTATTCTACCCAGTGCCCCGTTTTTAAAAAGCATACAGGAAAAAATCTATAAAGGTTACTGGTTATATCTGCAGCTTTTACTGCACTCAGTAGTCTATCATCCTGGATAATAGAAACACCAGGGCATTGGATCTGGGGCCATTTCTCCAAACCCTGACTGGAGGCTAACAGCTCCACTGTGCAGTACTGCAGAGTACAAAGGGAAAGAATATTTCAAGTCAGTGTCAGGTGTGTGCTTGTATTTAACCGTGTGTATGCTGTATATGGGTGTATTGGTGCACCTGTATGTAACCTGTGTGTATACTGTATATTCACACACCTGAATGTAACCTGTGTGTATACTGTATGCAGGTGTATTTGTATACCTGTATGTAACCTGCGTATACACTGTATGTGGGTGTATTCACACACCTGTATATAACCTGTGTGTATATTGTATGTGGGTGTATTTGTGCACCTGTATGTAACCTGTGTGAATATTGTATGTGGGTGTATTTGTGCACCTGTATGTAACCTGTGTGAATACTGTATGTGGGTGTATTCACACACCTGTATGTAACCTGTGTGTATACTGTATGCAGGTGTATTTGTACACCTGTATGTAACCTGCGTATACACTGTATGTGGGTGTATTCACACACCTGTATGTAACCTGTGTGTATATTGTACGTGAGTGTATTTATACACCGGAATGTAACCTGTGTGTATATTTTATGTGGGTGTATTAGTGCACCTGTATGTGACCTGTGTGTATACTGTATGTGGGTGTATTCACACACCTGTATTTCACCTGTGTGTATACTGTGAGTGTATTTGTACGTAATACAATTATTTGTACACAATATACAATATGCTTTTCGCACGTGCACGTGTGATTTTTATATGTGCGCACACTCATCTGTGTGCATGCGCGCCCTGTTTGCAGAAACCGGTGGTGTCATGGCAACAGGCTTATTGCTGGACAGCTGCAATCAGGCCGTAAGGAACTGCTTCTGTCCTTCAACAGGCAATTAACACTGAGTCCATTACAGCTCCCAGGGGGCTCTGGGGGGAGGCGGGGGCGGGGGGGAGGCACCATCCCAAAGGTCAGCGCCTGGGAAGGGCCCATGGAAGGGGGGGGGGATGGGGGTGCCGCACACCAAATGGAGTGGAAAGCTGGAGCTATTTGTCACCAGCCCCCCCCCACACACACGCACACCAGTTATTCACTGAAGGGTTTTTCAGTGACTGAGCACGTGCGAATGACAACTGCACAAACACAATCGCAGCAGCTGCCCAGGACAGCCGCTATCTTATCTCATCCAAGTCCAAACGAGTCCGCTTGCTCGTCCTGTTCGTTATCGTCCAGTTGCACCCGCACAGGCATTCAGCACGGACGTCTAATCAGATTTGGTAAAAGTGCTCTCATAAACACAGCATTAACTCAAAGCTCGGGAGTTGCACAAACCTTTTTTTCCCCTGAATGACATCAATCTTCCCTGTCACAGCCAGGCCGTTATAACTAGCATTCCCCTGAACTAAGCATCGCTTCTGTACCTCCTGAGCCAACATATCAAGCTACATAAGTGATGATCTTGTATAAAATATCAATCATGCGTTTTTTTTCCTATGATACTGAAAAATGATAAATCATACGATGTAATACTTATGTGGTTTATTCAGAGTCTGTAACAGGGAAACAAGCGCAGCTCTAACTGCGGTCATGGTTAGGGGTTATGAACCGTTATGACGTACCGACCCAGAGGACCGACATGAATATCGCTTACCGTTAAAGTGAGCAGAACATAAAGTATCGGGAACTACCGAGAGGTGTAGCTTAACATCCTCACCACCGTGGCACCAGGGAGAATCAATTTGGGCAGAAACGTTGCCACGCGACTCAAGGAGAGCAAGTCCAAATTCCGATAGCCTAAATCTGCGCTTTGCCTTCAAAACACCCCTCTACGACCTGCTTCTCAAACGACCGATTCAATCAAGAGATTTTCTGCAAGTGTGTCAGGAGAGGTGGGAAGAGGAAGGGAGAAACGAAAAGTGGGAGGAAGATGGATGGACAGATGATTCATAGAGCGTCCCGTTTACTGAATATGCAATAATGATCCCAAACCCCCCACCCCCCTTTCCTCCTGTTTGTTGGGTTAAGGAATTTGGGGAGGGGGGGAGGGGGGGTGGATTAAACTTTTAATGAGTCAATTCAAATACTCACACAGAGAGCAGCCCAGCAGTGCCTGGACTCTTCCCCCACAGCGGGAGTGTAAACGTAGGGCCGTAGTCATCAAGCAGGCAGCGTGGTTTACACGCAGCTAAGACCGATAAACAAACCCCGGAGCTTTAAATACAAACCTCGGTTTCTGGCACAGACTGCGCAATGCAGGGAAGCCACATCCCCCCCCCCCCCCCCCCCCCCCCCCCGCCCTATCAAACGTCTTCCCCGCAATATTTACTTTTCCAGTCAGACTGTACTTCATACCGCGCACAATTTATAGTTGTTTTTTTTTTTTTTTTCCCTCCTCTCGTCTGCAGTGTTTTGGCCGCTACGTGGAGCTCAGACAAAACACTTGATTGAAATGACGTACGCTATTAATAAAATACCGCCAAAGCATGAAAATATGAACCGCATGTGGTGACATTTCCATCAGCTTTTGTGGGACAAAATAAAAACAACAAAAACAACAAAACAAAAAAAACCCCTTTCAGCCATTTGGACAAGCTTGAAAAACCTTTCCACAGCTTCTCTTTGAAATGGATAATATGCTGCAAATCTGTCATTTGCAATGCCCTGGAAGGGACACCCGGCAAACTGACGAGCGGATCTATGCCCACGGGTGTTGGCGCGGTTTCTAAAGGACGCCGTCGAAGGTGCCCGCGTCGAGCCGGGAACGTCTGCGACGGTTACCAAGGGCAACGGAAATTCAGCCCGTAACGAAGACCACAAGAGGAGGGCCTTGAAGACAAAGCAAGCTGCAGGCCGGGCCAACGCTGCCCAGCTTAGCCCTTCAGCCTTTCAAACTTACAAGTGCCAAATGAAGGTTAAACCTTTGAGACGGAAGTATAAAAGTACAGGCTACGCTAACAATCAATGGCTTCAGATCCAGGAGGAGCAAGCTTATATGTTTATAGGTAGAGAAGGAGTTAATTCATTAAAGATTAAATTGAAAAGACAATTAAATTTGTCCAATTGACAGTTTAAACTCTCTATTTGTTCGCTTACGCACAGGATAAAATGTTTAAAAGCAACTAAGAAAACAACTGTAGTTACAATCGAGAACAAATGCAGTGTTAATTTGGCTTTGTTTGATCTACAGCAACTGTAAGGAACATTTAATGAAACACAATCCCGGGATAAATCCCATGGTGTATAGGAGTATAAAGCAGCAGGAAAAGCTACTTTGAAGTAGGGCAGTAACTGAAAACAAAGCCGTACGTTAGATTTTATTACTTTGTTTGTAGGCCACACCTTGTCTTACAGCTGACTTGATCGCTCAAGATAAGCGGTAATACCAGTGCTGAACAGCCCTGATCCTGGCACATTGGATTCTACCAATTAGCAGCTCACTGAGATCTCTAGCTGTTGAATGAGGAGTGCGCTGTGTTAGGGTTGGAGTGAAAACCTACAGGACGGTAGGTCTCCAGGGACAGGGTTAGTTACCACTGGGTTATACCAACAAAATGTCCAAGAAAAATAAGGCAGAAGTAAATTTTAAGAATACATAAGGCTTACTCAAAATGAAATCTGCACTGGTAGAAATTAACCCCTATGGAAGCACTCACTTGTGTGCAAAGACTGCATTGCACTGAACTGGTGCATACAATGGTGCTACATGCAGTCAGGGCGCCCCCCCCCCCCCCACACACACACACACACACACAAAGAGATCATCTCGTGTTTACAGATTCCCTGAGTTTTCCACCTCGTGCCAAGGCCAGGCTGAACCGCAGATCCATTTTCAGCCTCTGTTTGGATTAACTCTCCAAATCTGTTAATGCGGAGAGGCCCCGGAGATGGGCTGCCGGTCTCCCCCTCAATCTCCGAGCGTTACACGCGCAGGAACTTCTGTTTTCGGCCCGCGCCGCGACAAAAGGACAGGCACGGGTCCCAAAACTCGGCCTCCGCCGCCGCTCCAAAACCGCCGTTGTGCACCCGACGCGTCACAGACCCGCGGGGGAACCGTTACTAAAACGGGATTTACCGTACGCTACAAATCAAAAACACTGATAAACCACCTTACTGCCTCCCCTTGCCGGACAGACCAACTGCCTTAAACTGTTTTTTTTGGATAAGCACTTTCACGTTTCATAACCCTTTTAATGTTGCGCAGAAATGCACATCGCTATTAACTCTGAGACCAGGCGGCGCTGTGTTCATGAAAATCAATGATTCAGCCGATGATCCCCTTCGTACTCCAGATAAGTACAGTAAACTCCCCTTGAGTAGGGGCACCAGTCTGTCTTGACCATGTGACCCGCAGGGATTTGAACTTGCGTTTCAATGATTATCCACAAGGGGTGCCCAGAGACACTACCAACGGCACAGTTGAGTGATTATTCATACAATTGAGTTCTTAATTGAGACAATCATATACAATTAGTTTATCTAAAATGGGGAGAGTCAGGAAAGAATGTAAACATGGATGGAATTTTAAATGCCATGAAAAGCATGTCTTTGAGCCAGTGGTCCTCACTACGATTAGTTCATTAGTTGAATCATGCATTCATTCTTTAATGTAACTTTTCTGTGCAAATTAAATGTTATATATCTGATCTAATTTCAATGTGGGCATTTCCCACTGCTTCTAACAATACCCATCATGCTCCTGTACAACAATTAAAAATACTGCAGCCTGTCCATGGCAGTGAGTAATCAAACTGAATTTAACAGGTGAGTGTCGCTTGTAAACACCCCTGTCAATCATCCTTTGTGCTTAATTAGTGGCAATTACTAGATCAGCTTAGATTATTGAGGTGGTGCAAATGGGATAATTGTTTGAGAAGGGGGTCGACAAAGAGGCCATCACAACCTCTAGCTGGTGCAGGACTGAAGCACCATGCGAGAAAACAAGGGGAGACAGACAGGTGGCCTTACCTACTGTATGAGGACATACTACTGTATGAGCAGCACTGTGAAACTCTAAATGCCATTTCATTCATGACGAATGTGCTCACAGGATACTCCTCAGTGACCACTTGTATACAAATGTGAAAACTAGTTCCCCTTCCGTATTTAATACGATGTAACAGACAGCTTTGACTGCCACCTGAATTTACATGCTTCAGGTACTAGCTAGATTTAGAACTGCCACAGAAGTCCTGGAATTGCTCCAAAAATATTTATAGTATTTTGTATCACGATTGTTATGAATGTGAACGAATAATAACATTCCAATTTTAAGTTCCATAATCGCAAAAAACCAGTAGGATTCAGGGGTGATAAGTAGAGGGATTAGCAAGGCTGAGCTCCAGACCAATGAGACCTTAATCAATCACATGATCAAACACAGTGACCTCATCGTCTCTTCTTCCAGAAGGAATAAGTCCAGACCCTCCATTTGTAAAAATGTAGCTACATAAGACTTCCTGTTCATGAGACCACAATGGCTTACATCACTTCTAAGCTTCAAATTCATATGTTGTAATACAGAATTACAGTTTCATAAGGGCACAGGAAAACCATGTAGGTTCTGCTATACGGGCCCAGTTTGGGTCAAATGTGGCACTACTCCATCAGGGGCACCAAGGGGCAGTAAGCACTTTATCACCACAGAAAAAATGGCAACATTTTAAAGAAAAAAAACAAATTCTCTGTTCTCTAATAAAAAAAAATGACATCTTACAAACTTATCTTTATAAGAGTCTGTAGCAGTAAAATTGCTTTTTCCAACACTGGAAGGAATTTACTGCATGTACTGCATTTCTAAATTATAACTTACCGCGCACACCGGTGAGAAATTCCCCGCGGCGTGGCGGTGGAGTGTTTGGCTCCGAGGTTGAGTTATAAAAGAGGTAATTTATTTCCAACACCTCCGATCCGCCGGAGGTGAGGAGAGGCTACTCCAGAGAATTGCCGACGCGACCCGAACACCTCGCGGTCCCGCGCCTCCCGCGCCCCGATCGTCACCTCACAAACAAACTGCTGTCTCTCACCTCCCCTCACCTCCTTCTCTGACGGAGGTCAGAGCACGCCCCTCCCCCCCAACACCACCCCCCACCCCCCCCCCCCCCACAACGCTAATATGAGGAGTCAGACTTACAAGCACCGCAGGGCCCTCGCCCTCATTGTCCATTCAAGCGTTAGGGAGACCCAGAACTCGACTCTATTAAATAATCCATACCGGAGATAAATAATTAAGGAGGACGGTGAGTGATTAACGGGGCTCACCTCTATTTCTGTTTTTTCTTTTCTTAAATAAGCCCGAGGTGTTGACCAGGAGGAATATACCTGGCTCTTTTTCTTTTTTTTTTCGCCTTGTCCTCACTTGTTGACGGTGGCCTTGACAGGCTACAGTGCTAACGGTGTGAAGCTGGGGTGTTCGCCCCTGTACTGGTCTTTCACGACGGGAGTAAAACTGCACCCCAACACATCCCCTTCCATTGTCACAATGGGCCTCATTCTTACTTTTGTTAAAATTGTTCCTATGAAAAACCAACATGGGATTCATGACACACTGTGCGTATCCCCAGGTGTACGAGATGATGACTGTTGACTGTTTGTAAATTTTACGCACAATCCTGTTCCTTTGGTTAACATAAGGAAACAGCCATGGACACATACCGATAAGGAAAAAAACGATGAATGCTGAAATATTCTTATATTCTCATATGTTCTGACACATAGTTTACCATCAAATGCGATCGTGCACGTTCCGTGAATGAGCCCCAATGCCCATATACCTACACCACCAGATGCATGACTCATTTCCAGAGCTGATGTCACATGTGAGGCTTCCAAAGGCCCACTAACAATTTTACCCATAATGCTAGAAGGCAAAACCCGAGTCCATTCTGGAGTGGAAGTGACATATCCAATTGTGAATGTATTTAACTAGCGTGGACACTCACTGGTCTGATAATGACGTTAGCCAGCCCTGGCGCTATTGCTGGTATAAATCAGGTGAATGCACTTATGGTCCCACACACAGTAAGTCCTTCTGGATAGTGTAGTCTGCTAAATGAATGTAGTGTAACACAATCTGTAATCTACAGATGCGTTTACCAATAGATGATGGTGGGATGTATCACTACGGTGATAATGAGAACGACAATTTTTCTGTAGCTGCATCAAATTTGTTCAAGAAAGCAAGAGAACAAAAAAGAAAAATACATTTTTTAAAATAAAATAAGACCCAGAAACAGTTAAATAAAGCCCATCCACAAATCTTCATCAACAAATAAAAGTCTGGAACAAGCTACCTACAGTGATGTTTCTCCTCCCCAAGGGGAGGATATTCTGTGCAGTCTGATCTTTCTCACTTTGAAGAACTTCAAAGCCCAGCATGCCCTTGGGCGAGGCGCTGTGCGCATCTCCAGTTTCTGCTGCCCACACACTTTCGCTCAGGCGGCGTCCAAAGCCGCTCCGGCCCGGCGAGCGGCCCTCGGGGGCCTGACCTGACGGGAGCGCGGCGTTACCGCCGGCGACAGCTGACGGGAGCACTGCGTGCGGTATCTCAAAAAGGCCTGCACCGCGTGCGGTATCTCCAAAAGGCCTGTCGCTCTCATTATCCGCCCGCTTGGCTCACAGCCGCCGAGACCGCCACCGGGTGCGACTCCCTGATCAGAGGGAGCGGGAGTCGCACAAAGGAAGGCCAAGGTGTCATTTCCCCTCACAATCAGCGCCCACGGCGACGCGGGGAGGACTCACTCTCTGCAGAAGCTCGCGTTTAAAAAAAAGAAAGAGAAGAAGAAGAAGCAGCAGCTGCTTTGAAACTTGTCTGCGTTCCCTCGTAAAGACAGCTTCCACTGCGGCCTTTACTTTCCTTCTGCTGCCCAGGGCCCTTCACTCATGTGTCAGAGCTGAAATGGCGGAGGTAGAGGAAAGGCCCTTCACTCACGTGTCAGAGCCCAAATGGCGGAGGTAGAGGAAAGGCCCTTCACTCACGTATCAGAGCCCAAATGGCGGAGGTAGAGGAAAGGCCCTTCACTTATGTCAGAGCCCAAATGGCGGAGGTAGAGGAAAGGTCCTTTACTCATGTGTCAGAGCCCAAATGGCAGACGTAGAGGAAAGGCCCTTCACTTGTGTTAGAGCCCAAATGGCGGAGGTAGAGGGAAAATGGCTCCATTCGTTTCCATAAAAGGTTCACGCTCCTTTCCCGCGGTACCAGCGCAGTACCGCGCGGGCAGCCGCCGGCGCCTTATCGACCCGAAATTGTCCGCTTCCCTCCGGCGACAATTAATGTAATTTACTCGACAGCTAATGTACTCTTACCACTCAATCTTCCTTCAAGGGCCAGGCGGTCGCCGCTAAATTCCTAAACACTGCTCCAATTCCCAGGCAGACAGAGCCGGCTGAAATTAGCTCGCCTATTAACAGCCACTCCATTAATTTTGTCATTTACGACGACCCACATTCGCACTCGCTGGCTGGGACGCGAGAAGAGCCGTTTGAAATGTTTAATCCCTTTAATGCTAATGTTAGGACTCAACATCGACATGGCTGCCAGAGAACCTTGGAACGACGCATGAACTCCAATATTAACAATAATAACAATGACGGAAAAAAAAAACAACAAAAAAACCTGCACCAGGTATTATATAACCAAGACCTTCTCAAAATACAGGGTGGGATGAGGACACGGCATCTCCGTGAACTGGACAGATCCGCTTCCACCTGCACAGCGTGAAATCTTTAACCTGTCACAAAGCCAGCTGGATAGCTTATTTGCCGATCAATCCCCCCCCTGTCTAAAAGTCAGACGGAGGCTCCACCCACATTAACCCGGGGCAAGACGGCGGGGCTCTCCGACACCGTTCGCGTTCGACAGGCGTAAATCTAAATTAAGTGCCTGAGGTAATGTTTGCAGTGACACAGAACCGCGCAAGCCAGTATACAGAGAAATCCTTCAGCGTTGCAGCCCGGGCGACAGCAGCGGCGGCGGCCATCTTGTGTTTCATTAGCTCTGAGTTATTAAAGGAGAGAGGTACCAGGGAGAGTGGGCCTCTCTTAGCGCCCGGATGATATTACAAGTGACATCTACCATTACCGCCTACCAATTAGGCGGCATTCCACGGGCAGCCCGCGCGCCGCGGTCGCTCCAAGAGCGAACCTCGTGTCACCGCGCATTCAGAGCCAAGGCTGGGCTGGAGCCG